>NW_014040059.1:60779-67148 GCF_001186125.1 Sphaeroforma arctica JP610
CGTATGTATATATATATATACTATTTTCATTACATATAGTATTAGAAATTTATTAAATAAATATATATATATATATGCACTATTATATAATTATATTTACTATGTATTTTACATCTTTTATTATTTATATTATATATACTATGAATGTGTTTCTATGTATGTGATTATGCGGGTATGTGGACATTTGTATATATCATGTGTATATGTATATATGTGTGTTAAATTGTGTGTGTATTGTGTGTGTGTGCGCGCGAGTGTGCGTGCGCACGCGTGTGTGTGTGTGCATGTCTGTGTATGTGTGTGTGCATGTCTGTCCATGTTTGTGCATGTGTGTGCATGTGTGTGTGTGTGTGGTGGTATGTGGTGTGTGTGTGGTGGTATGTGGGTGTTGTGTGGTGGTATGTGGGTGTTGTGTGGTGTGTGTGTAGGTGTGAGTGCATGCGTATGAATAAGTGTATAAAATGTGTACGATATGCTACGATGCAAAACTGCTCACACTTATTAGAAGGAGTAACAGACAAATCGGTGAGCAATTTGACTACAGACAAATTGGATGGCAATACATATATATATTCGACCGTATTTTGACTATTGACTATAAACATATTGGACCGTGCTCCGACGACAGATCAGCATAATACTACATGGAGATGTAAAATTTTCGAAATTCACTGGTAGCGACTACTGTCTGTTGTAACTCATTTCGCTTCGTCTACTCATGGATTGAACCCCAATTTCAATAGAGCAGTTCAGATCGCAAATATAAGAGTAAAATAAACAAAATTACAAGCGCACAAATTAAATGTGACTTACTTCGTGTACATCTATCTTCTCCTTGGCCAACATGGCATTGGTAGCGATGATGGATCCTGTGGTGTCGTTACTAAATGCTGAGTCGGCTGCAACATGAATAAACACAAGCAGTTAGACAACATCCAATTTCATTCTTAGACAATATCGTTGGCAAATTTGAGACTGTCAAATAAACCAAGCGATATGTGCATTTCCAAGTTCAACTTCTGTATGTCATGGGTAATTCTACTGGTTAATTCTATACAAGAAATTTCTCGTCAATTCAAGTGCAAAATAAACATCACGAAAGGGTAGCACTTATTCACACACTCGATCCCCCAACCCTGAATAAATTTAACCATTGAAGCAGAGTATAGCATTTCCGTAAACCGTGAATAACTGCATCATGTATAAGCACCCAAATTATTATAGACTCAGAATTTATTAGAGACCCCACGGAAACCCATACAGAGCATCGCAAGCACAATCGTAATGATAACGAGATGAAAACATTCAAGATACGTGTAACGAACTCGCCATAGCGGGGGTAACGATAACGAGATGAAAACATTCAAGATACCGGGGGTAATGTTAACGAGATGAAAACATTCAAGACACATGTAACGAACTCTCCAAATAACTTGCATACCGTTTGAAAGTGCGGTTTCGAGTTGCTTCTTCAACGCATTCCATGAGTTGAAGGAAACACGCATGGAATTTTGCATGTTTGTTGCCTGTTTGTGACTCTTTTTGAACTGCAATAAAGAATGAATCAAATTTTACGTCACTTGATCAAATTACATAGTGCTCAAAAAGGAAAAAGAAAGTATGCGACATACTGTAGCTCACAGCCTCAAGTGTCGGCACCAGTAACAAGCACCTTACTGATAAAAAATATGACTTGCTATCAATTTCTCCCCGTGCAACTCTTCCCACGATTTTGAAAATGTCATTTGAATTACCAGATGCTAATTCGAACAAGACCACCCGGCCAATGACAGAGATCGTCATGCAGTAAACTCAACACAAAACTAGATACAGTTCGAAGATGTTGGATACTTCTAATTTTGCAATAATAGCAACTACGCCACATCATGCATTATTGATTCCGCCACATCTTACATGAGCCACATCTTTCATGATTAATTATTTTAACATCAAGAAACTAACACAGGAAGCTCGCATAATAGCCTTTGCAGTCGATACTGTATTATATGAACAACTCATCAAGATGTACCGAGCCCGAAGTACGTGCGCTGAAATTAAAATATAAATATACTACAACTGTGTGAACTGAAGTAGGCTATAATACACTTAAAAAAACCCCCCACTCCATATGATAGAAAGAACTTCAAAATGGTATCCATTATAATAATACAATAACTTCAACCCCAACGCACTGAGTGGTAGCAAGAAGTGATAGCAAGAAGTGATGGCAAGAGTTGATGGCAAGAAGTGATAACAAGAAGTGATAGCAAGAAGTGATGGCAAGTAGTGATGGCAA
This sequence comes from Sphaeroforma arctica JP610, assembly GCF_001186125.1. Lineage (NCBI taxonomy): Eukaryota > Ichthyosporea > Ichthyophonida > Sphaeroforma > Sphaeroforma arctica. Next base: position 63,076 of record NW_014040059.1, read on the forward strand.
GTAGTGATGGCAAGAAGTGATGGCAAGAAGTGATGGCAAGAAGTGATGGCAAGCAGTGATGGCAAGAAGTGATAGCAAGAAGTGATAGCAAGAAGTGATAGCAAGAAGTGATAGCAAAAAGGGATAACAAGAAGTGATGGCAAGAAGTGATAGCAAGAAGTGATAGCAAGAAGTGATAGCAAGAAGTGATAGCAAGAACTTAATTATAATAACCAAATTTCACCCGAACGTAAAATGAAAGGCTAACTTTTAGATTTTCAATTAAACAATATTTGAAAGAAAGCAACATATAGGTATCATGTTCCAAATCAAACTTACTTCGACGACTAGCTCATCAAACTCTGCATCTTTAGTTTTCGAGACCTTTGTGTTTGCGGTGGTCATAGCCGTACGCTTCATCAAATGATATGCACTTGACATGATGAAAAATTGTGGACTAAAAAAGGATATATGTTTAGTTAAGCACTGTTACTTGTTAGCGTGAGAATGAGGTGTGCTATGGTCCATATACTCGCTACATATGTCTATATTTCAAAAAGAAATGATACCCTTCATGAATTTTTAAGATGGCATTCGCCACCAGTCAAAATGGGCTTTTGGTTTATACTTTATACCGGCTTGTGAACTTTTAAAATCACGATATGGTTAGTTAACCCTTAATTGGACATCGCCATAGACGATAGCACTGATACGACAAAATAAACAATCATAAAGTCAAGTTTTAAAAATAAACTACTACTAGATAGGACTATTAAGCTCATGCAAAAGAAAATTCAGAATCAGAAGCTCAGAAGTCAGAACCACTATGTTGCATTTACATACGAGTATTTTAATAGGTTAGTGACTGACTCTATAAATAATGACTAATTGCAATAGCGCGTAGGCAGTGAAATTTATTTTTACAAAATAATATATTGTGTCCTGTGGTCTCACTGGTCTGTGAGACTGTGGACGACTGCATCTTGGGGGGGAAGTTTTAACAAAAAAAACAAAAAGTATTAAAATACGACTGGCGTGTTTCAATTTAGAAGGCTATGACTGGCGGCTGGAAATTTTACGGCCCAAGCACCAAGAAGGGACCAAGAGTTCAAGGCTAAGCATTGTTACACAGTGCACAGACTCGGGAATCAGGTGACTCAGACTTCAGGAGTCAGGACTCTGTTAGAACTTTTTAAAAAGTCCATAAAGTTATGTACCCTAAAGAGCCAAAGATTATGTTTATTGTTTTTATAGAATTGTGTTTTTATTTTAAACTAAAACACGAAATATTTTAAAATTGAACATTTATTTATCCCTCTCTCGCGAGAAAGCGAGAGAGAGAGAAGAGTTGTTTCAAATTCGAGCGATAAGTGGTGTTCTTTTTTTATCTATTTTTTATAAAACAAATTTAAACAAAAAGAACAAAACGAATAAAAAACCACCTAAATAAACAAAAACTTATAAACTCTTACACTCAGTCAAATATCGGCTTTTTAAAAAAACAAATTTAACAAATGAGTGTAAAACACATACACAAATCACACAAAATATTACTTTAAAATTTGGAGTGGAGTTTGCGTTTCAAGTCATTTCATTGAGCAGAATTTTAAATAGTAATAAAATATTATTTTACCTCTACTTTATAAATATGTATAAAAAATACAATGCTATGTATGTTTTTATTTTAAAAAATATCTATTGGAGAAAGTGGGGACAAACCGACAAGGTAAATAAAAAAAGGCCCATTTTAGCTTACTGCACTGGAAAATTAGTAGTTAGGGCACTAAATTTTCATCGAGGAAATAAAGGAACAGTTATAGGGTTTAGGCTTTGTGCGAGCCCGCCCGAAAAGCATCATCGGACTTCTCACTGTAATTTAAAAGTTGTTCATTTTTTATTTAAGTCTACAATAAAGCGATCGTTACACGTACACACGCGCACCTTTTCGAGTACATAGCTGTTATGGAGGTGACAAATAGTTCAAATTACGAAATGTACGGTGTGTGGATGTGCCACAAACCGACATAGGACTTTGTTTTCTATGCCGAGGCAAATGGCACAAGCGATGTTGGCCATTATGCTTTGAAGGAGATAGCTACGATGTCTTCCCAAAAGGATACCTCAGCAAGCAATACAAGTTTGAAACAAAAAACGTAGGCTGCTGTCTCAATGGCTTTAGAACATCCGATCGTACCCTTAAGTGTCCAGGTTGTAAGTCTTTCGAAAGAGAGAGAAAATCGTCGATACATTCAATTCTGAAAGGTCAATCTCATAAAATAAAATACGCGCTGGCGACAAATAGTCACCGATTTACGAGTACGACACAACAGAAGCGCACAATACAAAAAATAAGTCTGTACCTAAGTGTGTGTGTGTATGGAGTCCAAAGCTGTTTGGAAGGTTTCACGAGAAAGATATCACAGCCAAAAGGGAATAGAAAAAGAGGCAATGTTGTAAGTTTCGGTCTATCAAGGCGATATTAACGCCCTAGAGTAATCGTGAAAACAGCAATACTCTGAAGGATTGTGAGGCTGATACATTGCCTATATATAATCCTCTCAGTACTGTTTTTGCCGAAGGGATTGTATTTAGTGTTTCGTTGCCGCTCTATTAGAAACTATGGTGTGTTTCATTGGGGCGAATCTGAGAGACTCATAAAATCCTTTTTTATAAAAAGGAAAGAAATGAAAATACTCTTGATGTCCATAGTTATTGCATTAACCAATAACTTGCCACTCATCAAAAGTTACTGACTTAGCCTTCATCAGACTGGCACATCTAGTTGGCTGAATGGAGGATAAACTAAGTAACGCTAATAGTCTTTAGAAACCTATGTTCGGTTGAGCCATCTCGATACCGAAGTATTCGGATATAAATAGATTTGCTTTTGAAAGTACGTTTCACGTATTATTAAGAGTACGTTTATATTACCAGAGTATAATGTGGAGGCCCAGCTTGTACACATCCCGGCGGCAATACTACTACAAATTGGTCATGGGCAAACCGCCAACCTCAGATTGGGACAAAGCCAGACAATGGGACCTATACGACATATTATATTATGTCTCCAGGGCGTCTTCTGGACGGCTCAGGTACCCTGATATAGGAAAGTATCTACTTCCCTATCTAAATATATTGGCTCGCATTGTATCATGCTTATTAATTTACCGAGCCATGAATATTTACTCCGTAATGGACAACACAACATGATGGTAGCTTTGTGTATATGAACATAATTTAGTAATTGGGCAATTAACTGCCATGGTGGATTAGCCCACGCAGTATTTTTGGAGAGGTCTAGTTGAAAGGCATTTCCTAAAGGATGATTTGAAATCCTGTAATTATTAAGTCGTGCATTATGATGTGCAGCAAACATGTCAACTGTATGTGGCCCAAATATCTTTTGAGCCAGTTTAAACCACCTGGGGTTACATTTCCAATCAGTGGCTAGTAGCTCACGTACGGATATATTGAAGTCCGGTACGAAGCGTGATGTAGATGTTTGATATCGAAATGAAACTTTGATATCGTATCATGCCATCGGCTCAGTAATTGAGAGTCTAGCTTCATCTTGTTCATATATTGAAGAGACTTCTGATCGCACATCAGCGTAAAGCTGTTCCGTGTAGGTAATCGCGGAAGTGTGTTAGATCTGTTACTATGGCTAGTAGCTCTTGTTTCACAGTTGGATAATTCAATTGTGATGCATCCATTGCTCGGCTAAAGAATTGTATATACCTAGGTTTATTATCTATAACCTGGTATAGTACACCTCCGAATGCTAAATCTGAAGCGTCCGTTGCTATTTCAAAAGGCACGCCATCGACTGGTCCTTGTACAACAGGGGCTTGTTGTATGTTTTAGTTACTAAGACTATATATCATTTCAATGGACGCATAGTATACATTTCACGCCTCGAAACAATTACCTAATCTAACTATGCCAATAAAATATCTCTGAGTCCAACTTAAGAAAATCATAAATAAAATCAAAACACCAAGTCGGGGCAGTATACATCTGCACCTAAACCCCATCACTTGGTACCTAGCTCTACATCCGATTTAAGGCATAGACGGGCACATCTAGTTGGCTGG
>NW_014040058.1:0-5146 GCF_001186125.1 Sphaeroforma arctica JP610
CGTGTGTGTGTGTGTACGTTCCATATATATATAAATATATACTATTTCTTATATATATATATATATATATGTATATTTTTAATACATCTTCTGTATATATATATGTATGTATGTATGTATACGTGTGTGTGTATATATATGTGCGTTTGCGTATCTGCATATGTGTCTCAATCTGTATCTCGATCTGAATCTGTATATCTATATTAAATATATATATGTGTGTGTGTGTGTGTGTTTGTATGTGTATGTACGTATGTATGTGTGTATATGTACAAATATAAGTGTGTGTGTTTTTGTATATAAATGTTTATGCATATTTTGATCTATGTATATATATGTAAATATATAAAGTGTACGTGTAACTATGTTTGTATGTATGTATGTAGCGTTTAGTGTATTGTATGTGTATGTGTATACATATAGTGTGTATCAGTCTGTATGTATACATGTATATATATAAATATATAAACATATATATATATATATGCGTATATATAAACATATATATATATATATATGCTTACATATAAACATATATATATATTATTATTATTGTTATTATTATATTAAAGTTTGTGTGTGTGTGTGAAACTGTGTATTTCATTTCTCTCTGGAGAGTGCAATCCTTTAAACACTATCATAGTTGTATCGTATTCTCTTCTCAGGCGCAATAAAAGATTTGTTACATTAGTATCATTCGCTTTACGTAGTCACAACACGATAATTTTCTATTTATTTCAATTCGTTTCGATATGATCATCCATATGCTTACTCGCTCATTTTTGTTTCCACTTCAGAACTTGCTGGGGAACAGGATGATTTCCACTATAAGCTGCTACAATTCAAAGTTATAAAGCAAATTGGTTCCGGTGCATTTGGAAAGGTGCAGCTTTGTCGGTATGTACGTCCCCTCACTCGTTTTGTTTGTTTGTTTTTTAGCACGGCGGGGACAGAAAAATTTACGTAGTGCGCGCCTCTGGATACACGTGTGTATCTAATTGTATCTTCTGTATTTGTGATACTTGTATCGCATGTAGACATATACAAACAGAGGAGAAGGTAGTGCTGAAGATCATCAACAAGTCGTGGGTATTACAACAACAACAATTAGATCATGTGAAGGAAGAAAACACAACGATGATGGAATTGTCAGCTCACGAGTGTCCATTCACAGTGAAAACATTGGGGTCATTCCAGGATGAGCACAAGCTGTATTTTGTTATGGAATTCATATCTGGCGGCGAGCTCTTTGCACATCTACGAGGTTCCAAAAACGGTCGTTTCAGTGAAAAGAAGGCGCGCTTTTATGCGGCGGAGTTGATGTTGGCCCTCAAATACATGCACGAGCATGAGCATATAGTTTATCGAGATATAAAGGTATGGGAGATCAGTATTCTTTTTAGGTGCGCGGACATTGTGCATGTGCTATATACAGTGACCTGTTTATTGCGATATCGCATGTGAAAGTCCTTGCCTACTACGTCATGTAATGTTTTGCTCATCTTGATGCCTCGGATCATCAAGAATATATGATAGCTGAGTCGGAAGCTAGAACTAGATGTTGTTGTCTATATGCGTTACCTATGCAAACCACGCGCAGGTACGTATTTATACGCCTTTACTCACAGATTACCACGTGAATTCCAGTAGTATTGTTAGGTGCGCGGACCAAGTATATGTGCTTTGGAACAATGACGTGTTTGTTGCGATATTGTATGTGAATGTTCCGGTCTACTACAAACATGTAATGTTGTTTTGCTCATCCCGATTTCTCGAATTAAAACAATATGATAGCTGAGTCGAAAGGTGAAACTGGATGTTGTTATCTATATATGTATTCCACGCGTAGACATGGGGTTCCATGTGCTTTCCACTTTTTTTATTTTGTAAATATATTCAATGTATAAGAATATATGTTCATCTCTGTGTAAATAACCTGTATTTTAGTTTCATTATCTAAGATTTTGTATACAGGCGTGCTCATTGAGCCTTCTTCAATATTCAATGTTTCAACGGATTTGTACAATACAATCTGTTACCTTGTTCGCATTCAATGTAATTCATCATTCTACTTTAAAACACAAATTCGCAGCCAGAGAATATGTTACTAGACACTGAAGGCCACCTAAAGTTGATTGACTTCGGATTTGCAAAGCACCTGGGTGAATCAGAAAAGACGTATACGTTTTGCGGCACTCCCGACTACCTAGCTCCAGAAGTGATCAGGGGTGAAGGCTACAACAAGGAGGCTGACTTCTGGTCGCTTGGCGTGTTCATTTACGAATTACAATGTGGTTATGCTCCATTTGTCACAAGTGATGCTAACGGCGGGGTGCGATATAAGTATGTGAAATTAACGTGTGTCAGTGTTTTAAAGTTTCAGTACGTTTTCGCTCAGTGCTTGGCCATGCATATTTTCGATGTTTGAATAGTTTGCTGTATATGTTTGATATTTGATTCGGTTAAAACTCCTGAAATGATACTGGAAGATTGCCCCACTTCAAGATTGCCTCCACTTCTTAGCTTTCGAAAATATACAATAGTAAACTTCGCAATTTCATGGGCCTTTATTGATTACCAACCTCTTGTGGTCGTGCTTTACATAAATCAGGGATATTCTCAACGGGCAGTTCTCGTTCCCGAAATGGATGACCTCTACTGGTAAAGATCTAGTGTCAAATCTGCTTGCCGTAGATCGAAAGTATGTTATATTCGCATAGACATCTAACCTTTTGTGTGCCTTTGTCGAAACCAGCTACGTTCAACGCATGATTGAAACGCAATTGCTTGTTATTTTGTACTCAGACATCGCCTTGGCTCGAAGCGAGGCATGATCGACGTGATGGAGCATCCTTGGTTTAAAGGTACGCGTTCGTCGACTTGTCTATTCTCTAGTCATGCGCTCCTAAATAGACTTGCAAATATTGAGACGTAGGTTTTTGTTGCGGTTCTGAAGCTTCTCGCGATCATCCAACCGCAGATATCGACTGGAATGCATTAGAACGGAAAGCGGTGAAAGCACCAAAACCTGGAAAGTACAAGAAAGGAATGGTCAACCTGCAGCCTGACCTCGGGCGACCCAGTGTGTATCCTGCAACTAGCGATATCGACCAGTCTCTTTTCAGCGAATTCGATGCCGTTGTCAAGAATACGGAGATGGGCCTAGTCGGTGAGTTTTTGTGTGGGGGGGGGGTTCAATATGTGCCCCGAAGGCTTCCCTTCATCTGAAAAGTGTTATTTATATAGTCTTGATTTTCCGTCGTCAACTATATAAGATCAATATCACTTCAATACGGTATTATATTGCAAGTATTAATCCGATCGCTATCACTATATGCACATAAGTGCGAACATTTGCATGTTCTGTATATATATGCTGCTTTCTTGCTTTCCCGGTGTTTTATACTTATGAGCATCAAAAAAATGCATCATGCAACAGCTACAAAATTACCAGCGTCACCTTCTGGGGTTTCGCTAAGTCAGACGGTCGCAGCACATGGAGAAGCTGCTAAACAGGATAAATCAGACGCGACAAACATGTACTCGTCAGATGACGATGAAGACCACGAAGCTCACTCATCGGAGGCTGGTGCCCCGAAGTTCAAGCTGTAGGCTTGGATACTTTACCTAATTATATTTAACAGGTCGTAAACGAAATTATTACGCGCTGACATGTCTACTGGTCGGTTGTGAAGTGAAGCTTTCTTGCTTTAATATCGAGGTTTGGTGTGAATCCAACTGATACCCGTCACTTCTTCTGGGCATCCTCAATCCAGTACCAACAAGTCCTTTGACCAGAGGATTTTGATACGTGACACTACGCGATAAAAGGTCTAAACTTGTGCTGAGAAAAGACAAATGTGTCTTTTTTACGATACATGCTGAGTCATCAATGAAATTAAAAGTGAGACACACACCCGTGTAACAAAAGACAAAATGATTACTGCTTTCAATTCAGGTATACTATACAGGTAATGGTGTAGTAAATTTTTGAACCCGAACTAACAGCTATATAGGCATCTTGTGACCACGTACTTATACCACTTCCTGATTAGATAGTACGCTTAGTCTTATACTGAATCCGACATATTTCCTTATAGGGTTTTTGGGTCAATACAGACGATTCGCGCATTGAACGGTTAACACCAAGACCTTCCATTAAGCGGACACAGCACCAAAACCCGTAATTAATGATAATTTGCCGGGTTCGTTTAAAGACATGCTAGCATTAAAATGAGAGGTCCACGTAGCTGTACAATGGCTTGTTTAATTGAGAATACATAGGCACTTCCTGCCCAGCGAGAGGAGCCGGAAGCCTCATGGACTCAGCATCACCTCTATTGCTCCCACTCACTTTTGTTCAAATTTGGTAGGTAAATCATAACACTGTATTTCGCTTCGAGCATATGTGGACACTCGATTTTGTTTGCTCAATTGCGTGCGGCATACAAGGTGCGACAACTATGGATGCGCCTAACGTTTACCAAGTCATCTTCAACAGAAAAGATATCGATCAACAGCAACTGTTTGATACTGCATATTCAGCTAAGCTCGCAAGTATCTCTAATTGTTTTGATTTGGGACTACTTCTCAGGCTTTTATACAAGGAATTAGATCAAATATACAATATCCGCTCTTTCATTCTATTTCTTACCAAATGTGTAGACAATGCAGATCAGGGTAGTTCATTTTTACAATTGAGCATTTTACTTTTAAGCACGGAAGGCCCCTTTTTGTAAGTGCCAGTATTAACTATTCTCGTACACCCAATATCCGTTTATATCTTCTAGGATTTGACCAAAAAAGGCTTTTCCGATGATATATGAAATGTATGCACTTGAAGGGTTTCTTCGGACCTCCCACGGAACGAAATTGTGATTGAAGACGCCTCTAAGACGCTATTGTATGCCGCACACTTGAGCAAAAAAAATGACCGTCACTTCCTGTTTAGATTCTATGTAGTCTAATACTGAACCCAATAACTATCTTAATTTGGAGGTCTTGGTACTAACCGTTCAATGCATGAACCTCCTTTGTTGCACGCAAAAGTTCTTCGATCAGAAGATAGGTGTGGCACACAATGATTGGAATATATGAAAGTCTAAGAACTGTGGGCTAGAGATACATCACTCTTTGGCGACGTTGC
>NW_014040058.1:19409-31455 GCF_001186125.1 Sphaeroforma arctica JP610
TACCTAGTAAGAAAGTGTGTACAGGTGGATGTATGTCTACCATTCCAATAACCGTTAGGGGTTAACTGGTACATGTCATATCCACACTGGGCGTTGGCACATTTCTTAATCTCCTTAAATGGAGGTTCCATGTCCTTCGCTCCTGCGCGTGCCCGTTTATTGGGTCGCGTGGATAAAGTGGATTCGCGAGCACGTGTATGTTGGGTTCTCTCGTTTGAGGTCTGCCTGGATACGTACCCGTGATCGGTGAGCTCCCGCGGCTTCTTAACAGTCGCTTTCCCCTTCGATGTTACTCGATGTGCGGGAAAAAGAGTAGATACAGTATCATAAAACTGTTCCCATGTAAGTCAGGATAGATGAACCTTTTTTTTCATGTCCCTTGTCTCGAGCCTCAGTCGCGTGTTTACGTCGCAACTCGGTGTACAGACTCACCCGGTCGTTATTCCCTATGTTCTTACAGAACACGTGCATAACCAGGAATTCGTACCATCGCTGAGCCTTGTCCTTTGTTATATCGGGACGTTTCAGGTCAGCGTCTAACTTCAGAATATAACTCTGAATGGACGTGTTCTCGGCTGGTTCATTTAAAATTGAACTCAGCCCAGGGCTACGTATATCCTAACTTAACAAGGATGTGACCAACCAACACACAGCTGGCCAGTCACGACAAGTGTCTAGCTCATGCTGGTGTCGCTGCAGGATCAGATAACTGGTACCTGTAGGGTCAAATGTCTGCATTAAGGCAGAGATCCATTGCTGGGGAGCGATATCATTCGTCTCCATCATGACCGTAAACGCAATAAGTGTACGAGTTAGCGTGTCGAGGTCATGGTTGTTTATAAACTCGACCTGCTTGCTGTTGGCATCTCAGTTCGACTTAAGTCGACTGATCTGTCCCTTGTACTTTTGGTTGTCCCTGTGGTCTTGTCCACGTTGGGCCTAAAGTAATTGGTCTATGCGCTTTTGCTTAATCGCAATAATATTCGCATAGTATGCTACGTCATCAGCATGATGCGCAGCATTTGCGACTTTCATTTTATTGGTATAGTCGTCGACCGATTTACTAAGATCGGTCACCTCGTCAGAGTGGAAATCCTCTTCGGGTTGGTGTAAAGCCGTGCGGTCAAAGCGATTAAACTCGACATCGTTCACACGTCTGCGAGGATGATTAATATCCCTTGGCGTCGGAATAACATACCCAGTCTTAACTGGTTTCCGACGATTATCCTCCCAATTGAGTACAAGTGGCGGAGTATATCTCCTTACCTCTCGGTCTATAATACCTTTGAGGACAGGTGACTCACGGCCGGGTGTCAGAACAGGCGAATGATTAGCCTGTTCTTCTGGCAGTAATGCCTCGTACGGTATATCGACGCTGTGCACCTCAGGATCGTATGATTCAGGTGTCGAGCTTGAGTCTTTGGGCGTAATTGCCTGTCGACGTTCTGTCCACTTCTGTAGGGCTTCAGTAATGCCCGGGGAAATATGCTCGCGTAAGCGCTGTGTATGTTTTCCTGATCTATCTAGTTGATCTACATGTTCGACAGTCAAGTCTTTCATAATAGTAGCTAACTGATTCTTAAGATCAGTGTATTTAGTAATTAACTTACTTATGTGCTTCGGCTTAGAAGTCTCAGACGTAGATACGGTTTTGCTACTTGAGCTTGCCTCCCCATAATAGGTTCCTTCTGAGATTTGTCCTTGTCCCCTATAATTGGGGACGCCCTCATAATTGGGGACTTTCCTTTCTGATTTTCGTCAGAAGAATGGGTTGGGCGTCTTTAGACGTATCCCTTGTCTCACTTCTTGGCTTCGTTAATGCAAACTTTGAAGTTGAGGCAATAGTTGGCCCTCGGCCTCTGTCAGAGGGAGTAGTCTCTTTAAGCGGAGTGGTTACTTCCTTATCTGAAGCATTGTCCTTTTGACTATAATTGTCAGATGCAAGTACTTTGGCTACAGTGCGCATAAATGCATCAGCAGCGGCGTCGGTTGCTTGTGCAGCAGTAATAGCTGCGGCAGCGCTAGTGACTTCTCTCTCCATCTTCTTCTTTTCAGCTCTACGCTTCTTAGAAGGAGTGTTATCTTTCTTGGTCATAATTTTAACTTATGACTACTAGCTTGTCTCTTAACGACTAGCTTAGACAAGGGAAAAAAATGTTGTGGTAGTTAACTTACCTTTACGCTTAAGTAGTCTAAGTAATTAATACTTTTACTAACTTTAAAATGTGTAAGATTCGGTCTAATAAAGGCGATACTAATGCCTTAGAATAAATAAACGCGTAGGTAAATTCTAAATATCGTGTAAATATCGATATAAATAAACGAAACGAGACGTTTAATAAAGTTAGGTTTGCCTCGTGAAAACAGCAATACTCTGAGGGATTGTGAGGCTGAGACATTGCCTATATATAATCCTCTCAGTACTGTTTCAGCCGAAGGGATTTCATTTAGTGTTTCGTTGTCGCTCTATTCTGGGGCGAATCCGAGAGACTCATAAAATCCTGTCATTAGAAAAAAGAAAAAAGAATTAAAAATACTCTTGACGTCCTTAGTTATTGTGATAACCAATAACTTGCCACTATCAAGAATTACCGACTTACCCTTCATCAGACTGGCACATCTGGTTGGCTTATCGGAGGATCAACTAGGTAACGTTAATAGTCCCTAGAACCCTATATTCGGTTGAGCCATCTCGTTACCGAAGAAATCAGATATAAATAAAATTGGAAAATAAAAAGAGCTCTATTAATAGAACTAGACCAATTCTTTTATGTTTGGTATTTTACTGACGCCTTTTAATGGCCTCATCCAAATATCTGATATGTTAAATGGAAAAGGTTTAATTAATAAAACCTTTAAAACCCATTTTAGTAAACTTAAGTTCCTCGTGCTATTGAGAGCACATTAAGGCGACTTAAGTTCCTCGTACTATTAAGAGTACATTTAGGAACTTAAGTTCCTTTTAGGAACTTAAGTTCCTCGTACTATTAAGAGTACGCTTATGATTTGCGTACTGCTTAAGAGTACGTTTATACATAGAGTCTAATGTGGAGGCCCGGCTTATTACAGAACCACCCCTACCTGTTTAGTGCACGTACTTCTCATAGTAGAGATCGAGGAGCGACTACCACTGATCATTCGATTCGCGTTTATGCAACCATAAAATGTGCCCGAGTTAAAACCAAGACACACAAATGCAAACAACAAACATTGACAATTTTATAAGCAAATGCACTTGACAGCAAATAACAACAGGTACTAAACGGCAATGGTAAGCCTGCAGTAACCAAAGATATCGCCACGCCCAATCGAGGGCTGAAAAAGCTGGCTGAATTTGTCATATTGTCCATACATAGGATAATCCGGTGCCCGCGTTACATGAGATTAACTACTTTAGTAGAAACCGTTTTATTCAATAACGGGCGAATTTGGGATTCGAAGCTGGTATTGGTTGCCAATCACCATTGGAAAAAATACTTCTATTAAGACTCGGCGGTTGCACACGTACTTTGGAACGAACTGATACCCAACGATCGTGCAGTATTGGAGCATTTTTATATGTCCGGCTTGCGGTAGTCAACAAGGAGCTTTAAATTTGATAAACTAAACCTTGCAAACCTTCAAGGTAAAAGCAGCCCTGCCCGGAAAGGATGGAAGAGCGAATAATATAAGTGTTCAATTGTCATCTGTCCAATCTTAAAAGGCACTTTCAGATCAGTAATTTTATATACGCATCAATAAATTGATTTATATTTGGGCTGTATATGCCGAATTTATTGCACTCTCGGACGCTTGTAATAGGTGGTAGTGATCGACCAACAGTAAAAGGGTGGATGAGGTAGGCATTAGTGGTCACTTCGTTCAATCAAGGGTTGTTAAAAGCTGAGCAAACTTATCATGCTCTCCACACACGACGGTAATCCGATACGTTTTTAGTGATCAAACATGGTTGTTGATTGCCCATACCACTCCATAGGCTGGATAATAATATTTATAAAAAGGATTCTCCTAACCTCCACTTGGAACCGCCTTAATATTGCAATAGTCTATTTCTTTCAAAAAGGCAAACTTGCTGACTTCGAGTTGGATGTTTGACAAAGAGTAAAATTATCGTTACTTTAACCCATAATCGCCTTGAAGGCTGAAGAGATGGAAGGCAAACGACGTTGCAGACTGAATGACCGCTCGTACAAAATCAAAACTGAACTGTGTGGTCGTGCCCGTATCAATGCTGTCGACGTGATCGAGAATGTACTGTATATGTGATTCTGACCACATGGTTGACAAAATATAGCAAATGAGTTCTACAATGCACGCGTCGATGAGTTACACCAAGGTGTGAAGTATCTATTTTTTTGTCCGGCTACGTTTTCGCTTTTTAATGTGAAGCGTGTTGGGGTACATACTTTGAATCCACAATCGGTGGGATGACGAAAAGTCGCGATTTGTCTTTTTAAGTTTTTTGCATCCGTTGTGTACGATGCATCGAAAGAGTACATCATGATGCTTTTGTTATCAAGCGTGGATCCGTTGGTCTGCTCGTACTGGTACGTGTCGATAATGTTAAGATCCACCATTTCGTGTGTCCAACTGTATGGCTCCTTGATGAATCGGTCCACGATTTTCTGCACGTTCCATTTGATCGGATTCATCGACGGTTTCTGATGTTCGTGCACCATGCCGAGCACGTGCCCAAACTCGTGCTTGATTGTCATACCATTCTTGCCACCCTTGTTGCGCCCGACGTATTTGCTTTATCAACGTATGTAACACAGTGTCACTCAAATCGCAACGGGACGTCAACGTAGAATAGGTTCATGGTGGGTTCGTGTGCGGGTACGTACAGACACGACATCCCCACGTGTAGGTAGCTGCCGGTGTTGGGGTCAAAGGCAATGCGTATCTCTGGTACATAGTGGATGATTCAAACACGAGGTTGCAGAGCGGGTTGACCTGCGCCATCACAAACTTTTGCACCCACGCACGCTGCCACCCTTTACTCTCACCGATAAACGCACTGTGTAGTGACTGGTGAATACGCGTCAATAACTATAGCTCAACGTACTCCCCTCTACAGAGGTTAGTCGTTGGTTATTTATTGAATACTAAGTGATTTTCTTCTGATTCATTGGGTCATGTGTTTACTATGGATCATAAACCCTAACCCTAAAACCCTACAACGTACAAATATTGTTACGTGCCGATTAATTCGCAAAACTCACGGTCGTGGCGTGGGCCGGTGTTTTTATGGGGGTTTTACATTGTTGTGAGAGTGGGAGCAGGATGACAATTGGACATGTCGAATCGTTCGAGAGCATCCTTAATGTCTGATGGAGCCGTTGGTGGTAAGTATTCGGATACCAAGAAGCCATTTGGGATCCCCCATGTCCTTGCAACTGAATTCACGTTGAAGGAGTCGTTTGAAGGTGCTATGGTCACCCATGGTTTTACCACAGGTGATGATATCGTCAACATAAAGAAGAACGACGCAGGACATCGTATCGCTGGTGCAAACGAACAGACATGGGTCAGTGGTACATAGATTGGGTGAAGCCCAGGCCTAAGAGTTTGGACTTAATCAAGGCATACCATGGACGGCTAGGCTGTTTCAGTCCATGAAGGCTCTTCCTAAGTTTAATGATGTGATCGGAAGGAAGGCCCACAGTGACTAAGCCCTTGGGTGGGCGCATGTATATCGGCTCGTCGAGATCGGCATAAAGATATGCCGTGTCAACATCCATTTGCTCGACATGCCAACCTTGAGAGGCGACGGCGGCGAGAACAGCGCGTAATGTTTCATGGCTGCATGTAGGGGCGCAAGTCTCCTTATAGTTGATACCTTTAGTTTGGAAGAATCCGCGAGCACACAAGCGAGATTTATACTTATCAACCAAGCCGTCAATCATTTTAACTTTGAAGACCCGTTTGCAGGAGACAATGAAAGCGTCATCAGACACGTCGTCAGGATAAAGTAGGACGTAGGCGCCGGCCTGTCAAAGGCTGTCGAGTTCACGTGTAAAGGAAGCCCGCCAGATATCGACATCTTCGCCACGAACGGCTGCGCGTATGGTAGATGGTTTGAGTGGGTGTGATTGAACAGCTTGGCAGGCTGAATATAACCTGTGTACAGTGTCATCGTAAAGGGCCTGTTGGTGTACAAGCTTATCATCAGAAATGTCCTGTTGTCCTGCACGCTGGCGTGAAGACGAGGGTTCGATGTCTGTGTTGATACGAATGCTGATGTCGGGGGTGTCGTCAAGCGGATCAGGAGAGAGTTGAGGTGGGTCGCGGGGAACAGGAAGAAGTGTCTCAGAAACGATTGAGCGTGCTGCCTGTAGAGCAGCGCGGCAGAATTGTTTGTCTGGTTTGGCGGGTAGCGCGTTTAGTATTGGCGAGAGACCGAAGGTATTTGTGTTGCAGCTGGATTTTGTGAGGAGATATATCGGAAGGGGAGGTACGGGGTAGTGTAGACGAGTGAGTGATGCCTGTATTTTCAAGAGGAAATACTCTTGACAACAGAATTGAAAAATGTATTTCCGAAACACTATTCTCGTATGTTTCTGTAAAAGAGCATCACAGACCACGTGAGTTGCGAACCAGGCAGTGAGATAAATTTGAATGAAGCAGCAGATATCAACACCAATCAATAGAAGACAACATACCCCCCCAACACATTTATTCGTAGAAAATAGATATAGCCGAGGGCTCTTAAATTTAAATTTAAGCGAATTTTGTAAGATAAAATCACTAAATGTACACAAAAAAGTTGAAATTGTCACTAAATGTACATTTGTACATATTTGATCAATATTTCAGTACTTTTTCATCGAGAAAAAGGGTGGATGTACATTTAGCGACTTTGTTCTATTTTCAATATCAGGCGACCAGCGGATATGTGTGGGTTGTGTGCCCGTAGGGGTATGGGAAGATTGGAGTGCCCCGAGAATGGCGGGAGTGGAGGTCGGCGCCGCTGGTGGCGAAGGACGAGAGGTTACTGGAATAGGGGAAGAGGGCTGTCTGGGATGCTGAGTTGCAGTCTCTCCTGTGTTGGCGGTAGAGGACGCCTCTGGGCGCTGAGTTGCAGTCGCCCCTGGAATAGTGGTAGAGAATTCCTCTGGGTGCTGAATTGCAGTATCCCCTGGAATGGTGGTAGAGGACTCCCCTGGGCGCTGAGTTGCAGTCTGCCCTGTAATAGGTCGATGGGCAGTGGGCTCGACTGGAATGGGGGCAGACGGGTCGAAGGTAGAATCGTCGTAGACGGTGATGGAAGGCCAGAAGTAGAGGTGCATGTGGTGAACGCGTTGTGCGCTTACATTTGAGCAGCACGACGGCAAGTTATGCACATTTTGTTAGGGAGAGTGGGTTCATGTGAGGAACCGCTATTGGCACGTGGGGGCAGTAACAGGCCGCGAAGTGTGTGTGATTGTGGATGTTTTTGAATATGACTCTATAAAGTGTTGTTGATGCTGGTTCCCAAAAAAAAAGGGGGGGGTTGTGGTGGTGAAGGAGTTTATGAGTAAGGAGAGTCAGGAGTTGTCGGGGTGGGAAGGAGGCTGGAAGAGGAAGGTAGACCAGGCGTAGAGGGTGGAGTGGTAGGGTTGGGGTTGGGTGTCAGTGTGGATGCAGGGTCAGAGGCGAACGTGTGGGGGGAAGGGTTTGGCGGAGATGGAGTGTGGGATAGTGCCGTTGAAGGGGAGCGCAGAGCGAGGGTAACCTCAAGGATGGTAGGAATATCAGAATTAATGGTGTCAAATTTAGCGACAGGACTCGTGCCGACAAACGACCACGTGGGAAAGACGTCATACTTGAAGACAGTATCTCGAGAGTGACAAATACGCCCGGTGCGAACGTTGAGGATGCGGCATTCGTCATAGTATTTCGACTGTCGATTATGCCCAAGGTAAACGCCTATGAGAGCGCGATCATCAAGCTTGTGTTGGGGATCTTAATTAAGGAAGGCGATCTGAGACGGGCAGCAGGAGATTCTCCATGAAATAGTTACCAGGGTGATTTTTTGCCTGGGTTTCGGCTGTTGTGTTGGATCGCCTTGATGAAGGTGGCCTGTTGTATGGCCTCGGCCCAAAGGCAGCCAGGTTGTTTGGAGTGTTTGAACATACACATCATGATCGTTTTTATGCTACCATTGGTGCGCTCGACGAGCCTGTGAAGTGCTGGGGACACCGTAGGCTAATAGCATTGAAGAAAGTCTATATAAATTCTCTGCCGCGGTCGCATTTGATTTCGGTGAGGCGTGAAAGGTATTCTTTGCCGATGTCAGTATGTAGCAAAAGTCCCCTTAAACCACTATCAGTGTGGAGTTAGAATTAGTTTACAATTAATTCACACGAGGTGAATTATTTGTAGACCAAGTAGACAATCAAATATAAGAATAAATACACCGCACTGAGCCTCAGGAGGACTCAGTACGTTTTAGTATCGTATTTTGATGTGTTTACTACATTTTTACGACTAGTTACTTTAGGTGTATTATTCGATTTTATCTCGAGGATAATAGTGGACGGAGAAATTCGTTTTATTGACAAATTACAGGAGTTGATCTCCCTCAGAACCGGATAGCTGAAAGGAGCTTACAAATTACGACAGGAGCAAAGTCTTCCGAGGACAGATAAGTGAAAAGAAAACCCCACCTTCCGTTTTGCTCGGTTTGATACGTTTGTGTGATTTTCTTATATATACATATATATTTATTGTGCAGATTTTTATTAATATTATAAATCTAGAGCAAATTGGAGTGATAAGTAATATATGCAGAAATTAACAGGTGTCCAGTTTATTTAGCTGATGAGCATTTTTTCGCAGTGTGGAGTTAGAATTAGTTTACAATTAATTCACACGAGGTGAATTATTTGTAGACCAAGTAGACAATCAAATATAAGAATAAATACACCGCACTGAGCCTCAGGAGGACTCAGTAGGTTTTAGTATCGTATTTTGATGTGTTTACTACAAGTATAGAAGTGGTCGAGTGTGGCACTGGTGACACTGGCATCATCCCGAGTTTTGATATTGTAAACGAAGGGCATGCCAGTGTTGGCTTCCACATACTTGATGTTAAAAATGTACCCGGAGGAGGAAGTGGATAGACCCGTTTCAAGATCAGCATGGAAAATTGCGCCGACGGAGGGCGGGAGTCCACTGGTTTCGTAGTGTGAGATATGGGGCGACTGCACATCTTGCCACGTGCATGCGGGTGCATAAGATGAGAGAAGTCGGGTGAGCTAGAACGTCAGCTTCTGTATAGATATTTTCATCTGTGGGAAGTACCGCATGTTTCCCATTCCCCAAGCGTGTAATGCAAATGTAGTGCCAACGTCGTGGGAAGTTGACAACATCTGTGCCGTTACGGAGGAAAGTATCTTTGCTGGTTCGTATGATTTCTACGTGCGAGTACAACTGCCGGGGTATCTGTTGATAGTTGCTGTTGTGTGGTGCAAGGGGGAATACAACAGTAACGCAACCATTGTCGGTGTTCAATTTAGCGAGGGTGGCACGCCAAATCTTGTTAGTAAATAAAAAAATTACCGTATAAGTGTTTATCTAGTTAGCGCCATGGCTGTGAGAAGGCGTCAGTGAGAGGGGCGTCGGGCTTCAGCTACAGTAGACGTGAACCTGTGCAGTGTTTTTGTAAGCAAATAGGTCAATGTCGACCGGGCCAATTACATAGACTACGTGTGCTTGAAACAGACTTGGTTTGAGCATCTAATTATCGGTGTTGGGTCGTAGCGGAGTGTATGTGGTTATGTTGGTTTATTTGAGCATAGGTTGAAGTTGATGAGGGAGTGTGTGTCCGAAGACAATATGCCATGTGTCGGTAATACATGTGGGCACGCGTGCGAGTTGGTATTGGCCACGATCGGCTTTGACACAATGAATAATATTGTCATAGCGGAGAATTTGACATTTTGTGGGATATATAGACTCGGTGCCGGCGGAAAGTAGATGCCATAACCATTACGTTGGAGCAATTGAACGGATAAGATATTCTGTGTAGCTTGTGGCATGATGAGGACCGGGCCTAATCCAGGGAGACGACCTCATTGGTCAAGGGTAAATTGAGATTTGTCTGAAAATTCGACCACGAAGTTGCCAGACTCAATATGTGTAACACCCTGTGTTGTCGATTTGATATGGACCATGGTGTCCGAGTCAATCAACAATGCTGTATTGCGTTTATGAGTGTCGGATCCTATGTATGTGCTGAGGGGACTTTGTGTTTATTCTATAATGACACTGGGATGTTGTGGTATACGAGGCTATTGCTGCGTCGTGTGGAGTAGTAGAATATATAGGTTTATCAGCAAAGACCCCGTCACGTCACTACATGCAGGCTTCATCGTTGTGACCAGCACGTTTACACTTTGTGCATGTGTGTGTTTTTTGGTCAACGGTGCATTTCTTGCCTATGTGGTCATTAGCACCACATTTGCGATAGATACAAGTAGGTCAACCGAACATACCATGTCTACTTTTTGTGACAAAGAGGACAGGGGCGATCGGGGCGTTCGCGAGGAATATCGGTGCTGGTCTTGAAGGCGTGGATGCCATTGGACTGGTCATTTGATCGTCACCCTCGTATTTGAGGGTACGACGATAAACGCCGCTGATTTTGAGGCTGTCGAGGCTGGCACTGAGTATAGTATATCGAAGAAGGTTGTCTTCGTCCCCTAGACTGTATAATAAAGCGCAAACTAAATGTTTGTCTGGAATCACTTCTCCGGTATCTAGGAGATTCTGTCGGATGTCTTCCAAAGTATATGTAGTTGGTTCGATCGAGCCCTGGGCAGTGAATTATGTGAGGCGTTTAGGCGTTTGAGCGTTTTCCAAAAGTGACCATGACTACCAGTGTTACTAGTGATGCATATGTATTGGAAGGAGGTAGCTGGCGGTTGAATGAGGTGTTGTTTAAAGACGGTATTGATAAGACTTTCGTCGATGGAGCCGATGATTATACGTCGACAACGTGCGTCAGCTAACATGTCGGGGGCTCGCCTCCGATTGATGGATACTGTGGAGTGTGCCAAAGTGTTCGAACTCCATGCGTAATCCGGTGATCCAGTGGCCGAAGTTTTGCCATCCAGCGAGCTTAGTACGTTTGTAGTTGTCCTTGTACTTGGAAAAGTCCGAGAGTGGCAATCCAGCGGTTCGAGGGTGATGCCATAGCGTTCTGCAATAGTCTTTGGTTCGTCGTGAGCCTCTGCGGAATGTTTACAGGTCCTCGTAGAGAGCGGTGAAATTGCCGGTGGATTGTGCTTGTTGTTCATAAAGTTTAGATTGGGCAGTTGTGAGTCGAGCTGTAGTCGTCAGATGTTCGGATTTAAGAGTGTCATATTTTGTACGTAGTTGTTTGTGGTTAGTGCCTAAACTAGCAATGTGTGTCTTGAAGGCCGTGATTCATTTTCGATTGACCCTATTGGTGTAATGAACATCGCCTTGTGCAATACTGAGATGTGCAAGAACTGTAGCAGTGCAGCCATTGATGACAGCTTGATGAAGGTTAAGTTCTCTCATACTTTTGAAGACAGATGTAAGGTGATTGTATGCTTATTCAAGAGAGCGGCAAGTGGGGCATTTTGGCCGAAAGCGACCCCCGAAGGCCTGTGTTTCTTCTCGTGTTGTGAAGGGTTTTAGCCAATTGTCACTTTCCGGTTCGGTCATGTTGACTTACGTGCGTGTAATGGATAATGTAATGTTAAATATGATAATGTCGCGAAGTTGTGTTTACTGGCAATGCGGTTGGAGCCAATGTTGTTATTTGGTGTGTGTTTTGGGGGCGTAGTACTTATTACGCGTGCGACAATTGTTAAACGTAGAGGCCCATAACCTGTAAAGCATTTATATTCATGTAACATGTGATTTATATATCCCTCTTCTGAGAGTTATCTATCCTATCTGTCATGTAAACATTCTAGGCGGGATTTATTGCCATGTATACGTGGCGTGTCAGAGTGCTGTCATAGGGACATGACTCTATTTAAACCCGGAGTACCGAACTGACATTGTAGTCTTGATACTAAAAAATTGATGA
>NW_014040058.1:31670-40838 GCF_001186125.1 Sphaeroforma arctica JP610
TATATATATATATATATATATATATATATATATATATATATATATATATATATATATATATATATATATATATATATATATATATATATCTTTCTTCCACACATGCATATATATCTAGATATGCATACGGTTAGCTATACACGCGATCTATATACCTATATATAGGTATATTTATATCTGTACTGACGGGACTTCTCAACCACGCTCATCGGAGTCAGTTTTGACCGTACTGAAGAGGATAGAATAGTAGGTGAGGAGAGATTCCATCCTGTCTTGGGGAAACTCTGGAATAAATATACAATTCATTATCAAGAAGTGGAGCTGAAAAGAAGCAGAAGCAGAGAGTCAACTGTCGACAAAAAAGCTGATATCCCAAACTGCTAAAGACAGGGAAACAAAAGGAGCAATAGACAGAAGCTCCACAACAGCAAAGTAACCTCAGCGCAATGACTGAGGTAAATATATATCGTGTTCCAGAAGTAATCTGGACACGTGTCAAGGTGTTACAAGTTGTATAGTGACCATTAGAGA
Source organism: Sphaeroforma arctica JP610 (assembly GCF_001186125.1). Classification (NCBI taxonomy): domain Eukaryota; class Ichthyosporea; order Ichthyophonida; genus Sphaeroforma; species Sphaeroforma arctica. The sequence continues at coordinate 32,202 of NW_014040058.1, forward strand.
AATTTCAGTGAACGAAAAAAAAATACGTGTCACTGTGATTGATTTATCAATGTTGGCGATTTTTGAACAAGAAAAATGTACTGATGTCAGGGGCCCTACATACCAACAAGAGATATACTAGCGACAAGGCGATACACTTTGATATCAAGGATAACAAGTCATAAGAACATGCTATAGCAGCTAGAGGCGATTTTACTAACTAATGACTCTAAGGAAGAATTGCTAACAAGCAGCTTGACGTTTTCAACGTTAGTATAACACTAACTCACAATCTAATTAGTGAAAAAAACATCAAATACTGATGTGTTATTATACATAGTTGTAGCAGGATCACTAGCAACCAAGAGACGATATATAAAAGACATAGTCTACAACTATCGAGATTACCAGACAATTAGTAGACGAAATTAGAACATGGGTGAGTAACACATCACAATTGAGCAAATACACATTGGATTTCAAACTCAAAGCAATATCATGTGCACAAACAAGACACGCAGAGGCAAGCATTCAACATCGTTGTGACCGAGAACGGTCACATACGAAGATCAACAAGACTCAAGGAAATTTACCCAATCAATCGGGTATACCAGTGTCGCCGAATACGCGATGGCTACTTTGAGTTTTTCCCACTTCTTTTTGAGTTCCGGTGTCCATAACATGGGTATGTTTTGGTTCATTTTTCCTTTCATTAGGTTCCGGAAGTGTTTAGTTGTGTGGGCAAAGTTAGAGACATGGTCGCGCATATATTTCACGGGTCCCACTGCTTTGTACATTGCTTCGTTCTGGGTAGTGGCCAGCCCATCATTCGTCTCTATTCTTCAGGATCCACTTTGAGTCCTTGTGTGGTGACTTCCACACCTAGAATATTGACCACTTTGACCGCGAAGGCACATTTGTTGTGATTGAGTCTAAAGTTTGCTACGTTCAACCGTTGGATTACTTTACGAACTGTCTTGCGGTATTCATCTTCTGTAAGACTTGCAATGACTATGTCATCTATATACACTTGCACTCCTTTGATGCCTATGAGCAAGTTTGTCATGACTCTCTGGAATTGTGCTGTGAGTGAGTTTAGGCCAACTGCGCTGACTTGAATGAGTATTGCGCTCCTCTCCGCGAGAACGTGAAGAAGTGTTGGCTTGCTTCGTCTACTAAGAAGTGGTGAAACCCTCCCGTGAGATCTAGCTTTGATAATAATTGTGCTCCTTGTAGGTTGTGCAATACTTCCTTTATTTTTGGTAGCACGAATTTATCTTGTCCATATTGGTAATTGATCTCACGTAAGTCGAAACATGATCTTATTTCTTGATGAGACAAGTCATGTTCACCCATTGATAGCAATAGTAGGTTCACTGTTGTAGGTGTAGTTCGTTTGTATGTGTGACCATCTGTAAACCACCTCTTCATCCATTTGCGGGATGTACTTGCGCGGTACAAAGTTTACTTTGGCGCGCCTCATCAGTCTGACATTAATTTCATTTGCGATACTGTGACTGTAGAGCCTGGTAGGTTGCAATGTACGTCAGGAGGTATGTTCGCGTTGGTATCTAAGTGGTCTGTAAGTGACTCACTGAAACCTTCTTGTGCATGTTCTGGGTCTTCCTCATGTGGAGTGAGTAATGATTCCCATTTCGCATCTGTTGGTATAAGTGAATTTATTAATCCTGCTATGTACATACCTATGTATGGAAGTATGTCCATACCTAGAAGTATTGGTGCCTTCTTGTCTGGCAGGTCCAACAATTTAGAACACTGAGAGGTTTTCCTTCCTCCATAGTTAATGTCACATACTTGTGTTGAACCTGTTCTTTATATCCTAGCATATGTTTGTGCTAGAACCTGGCTGTGCTCTGACTGATAGATATAGTTCCGTTACTATACTTTGTCCATACATGAGCGTTGTGCACCGGAGTCTACTAGGGCGTTGTATGTGTTGCCATTGATTTGTATGGCAATGTGTAATCTTTGGTCTCGTGGTGCACGAAGGAAGGATAAAGGTTGGAATTTATATCATTTGCCTTTATTAACAATGTTTCTTCATCTTTATTCACATTTCTGTCAGCCAGGTCAATCATGTTTGCTTCCGCCCACCAGTTATTTCAGGACTCATCGTTGTCTGTCATCTCTTTTACCTTCCCGGAGGTAACGTATAGTATAGCTACTTACACATCGTTCTGGACGCGCTCCTCCACCTTGTTGTTCTGATTTGATACCTTCATAGGACATTGACTAAATCGATGTGGTGCTGGTGACACCTTACAATAAGGACATGCACGTATTGTCGCCCCTTTCTTCTCTTGGGGTTGTTATATTGGTACGGTTTGTTTTGGTGCGCCATTGCCTGGTTTGTGACGTTGCGTTGTATTGGTTGTGGCGTTCCAAGGTTGACTGTGCGTGGCCGCGTGAGAATTGTATCTCTTGCGCTCTCTTGTGCATACGATCTGCCTGTACCTTGGCTACTGCTCTTATGGTTGCTTCAGTAAGAGAGTGGAACACAGTAGGTTTCATATCTGATAAATATTCGTCACTTCCATCAGGCAGTTTTTCTGCTTTATTGATTGCGTTCACACTCTCTTGCTGTCCATAATATATGAGTATCCGGTATCTCGCTACTTTGAGGATTTGCGCGTGTGTGGGCTCTTTGTCCGTATTTCGGTAACGCTTATCTGACACTTGCCGTGTTCTATGCATCCGCTATATGCATACCTCTACGTTCAGTGCCCTGTTTTCCATGTCATTGAGAAACTTCTCTAGCAGATAGTCTACTGATGGTGTCTGAGTCTGTCAATAATAATTATATTGAATTGCTCAGGATCCTTGTAGTGCTTTGTGGTCGTCTGTGTTTCTGAATCATGTATATCATTGAGCACCGCCTTGGTCGTCTCAGTTGCGTCAGTGGAATTTAATAGATAGCTCACTAACGCTGGGTATTAACATAGTGGCACAGATTTGGCTAAATACAGGTCTCTGCATAATGTCTTCAACAATTTCCCATTTTGAAGTAACTATCTCTTGGCAACTTCGGAAATTCTGAGGTTTTTAGTAGTTTCGATAGTACAGGTTCATTTACTCTATCACCTAAGCGTGAACATAGAGAGTAGCTGAAAATACGACTAATAGGATACAATAGACCTCTTCTCAAGTACGGTTTTCTCAGGTAGAAAAAGTCGCTAGTTTGAGAGAACCGAGCATGTCTGAATCGAGTGACGCTCTAGCCGTTGCCACTGGATATGTTTTTTCTAATTCACCAGACTCAGATTTTCTACTCGAGTGTTTCTCTCACACGCGGAGTTCTGGTATAGCTTACCGGTTCTACCGCTAATAATTCGGATGACTCTAAGATCAGGAATATTTGAATCCTAATTCCAAAACTCAATATTTGATGATTCTGAGGTTTTGGGATTTGTATTGACTTTTGGTAATCTGGTCCCTAGATGCTACACTCTAGCTCGATAATGTACTGACTGATTTGTATTACTTCAACCCCCTCATCATCACCGCACTCATTGATAGCTTGATCGTATCTCTTTCTGGGTTCTGCTTCTATTAATGGCATGCGATGTTCTGGTTGCTGGTCATGAATGCCTACTCTCCTCTTGTGCAGACTCACAATGTTTACTGGTGCTGTTTGTTCTAGCTTGGCTACAAACCTATAAACTAGGATATAGTTCCCTTGATAGATGATTTTGTCTATTTCTAAACGCATGGCAGATGCTTGTATGTGCACCCCACCCGGTGTTGGTTGGCTTGAGCCACTGTCTGGGTTTGTTCCCCCTGCTAGACAGTCACCCGCTCCGCTTGCGCCAACGTCACCGGCTTCACCACCATACACGCCTGCTCTGGTTGCTGTTGGCATCTTGAGTTGTCTGTGTTGGTGTATGGGTATTGCAGGTTATTGGTGCGCTTCACCCCCCTTGTCTTTGCTGTAAAATTATTTCTTTCTTTATTTATCTTACTTACTTTTGTCATGGTCACGCTTTGCTGCACCTCCGTGGGAAGTGTTTACCGTTCTGTGTTATGCTGTAACTTGCTTTCCTTTCTGTGATTAGGAAGGTTTATTTGGTGTTTGTTAGTCAAGCTTATTTAGTCACGTGTGGACTCCCTTAGTGTTTATTTCGTCATATGTGAAATAATTTTTTCCTGTGATCTTAGCTGGATATTCGATCTTATTGACGTCACCTAAGGATCTTCACCTCTTGCCCTGTTCAATCATATACCAACCTTGTTGTGGTGGTGATTTCACCTGAGATGTTTTGTCCTATTGACGTCAGCCTTGATGTTCGGTCCTTTGACTCAACTGGTACTGACCTATGACGATAATATGTTGTAACAACATTTTCTGAATATGACACGTGTGTATATTATTGTGCGATGCCCTCACCTCTGATGTGCAGATGATGTGTGCGCCTTTGATATTTGACCAGAGTCGGATTGTGTGCTCGTACTGCTCGGGCTGGGCTCCTTTGTTGTTCGGATCTGTATTGAACTGTACTGTGTGTCAATTTGTGCCCCGGAATTGTGTCTCACCCCACTGATTGTTGAGGCCGATTCTCATTTTACTCGTACATCCATCCAGCTGTTCTCTGTGTACGTTTGTATGATACGATGTTGTACCTCTTTGGAACTAACTGTTCGCTTGTACTATACGTGTGTGTTTCCTTCTTATGTGTGGATTGTAGGACTTGTTCTACGCCCTTGTAAATGTTTCTGGACTTTTGTTATTTTTGTCGATCCTTTCGATCTCCAATATGTAAAAACCGGGCCTCCACATTAGAATCTTGTAATATAAACGTACTCTTAATAGTACGTAAAACGTACTCCTAAAAGTACGTAAACTATTAGATGGGTTTTAACGGTTTTTATTAATTAAATACCTTTTCCATTTTACATATCAGATATTTGGTCAAGGCCATTAAAAAGCCCCAGTAATTTGGTATAGTTTTATTAATAAAACTATATTAACCTCCAAATCTATTTGTATCTGAATACTTCAGTAGCGAGATGGCTCAACCGAACATAGGTTTCTAAGGACTATTAGCGTTGCTTAGTTTATCCTCCGTTCAGCCAACCAGATGTGCCAGTCTGATGAAGGCTAAGTCGGTAATTCTTGATAAGTGGCAAGTTATTGGCTAATGTAATACCTATGGACATCAAGCGTATTTTTCGTTTTTTTCTTCTTCTTCTAAAGATAGGATTTTACGAGTCTCTCGGATTCGCCCCAACGAAACACACAATAGTTTCTATTAGAGCGACAACGAAACACTAAATAAAATCCTTTCGGCGAAAACAGTACTGAGAGGATTGATTATATATAAGCAACGTCTCAGCCTCACAATCGCTGAGAGTATTGCTGTTTTCACGAGGCATACCTAACTTTACTAAAAGACTCATTTCGTTTATTTACATTGAATTTAATTATACTTAGACTTAATCTAAGCGTTTAATTACTCTAAGGCGTGAATATCGCCTTGATAGACTGAAAGTTACACATTTTAAAGTTAGCAAAGGTACTACCTACTTAGACTACTTGAACGTAAATGTAGATATCTACCACGAATTTTTTCCTAATCACAGTCACTCCTTAAGAGAAAAAGACTGAAGTCATAAGTTAAGGTTATGACAAAGAAAGACAATACACCTGCAAAGAAACGCAAGGCCGAACGTAAGAAGGTGGAGAGAGAAGCCGCTAGCGCTGCCGCAGAAGCAACCGCTGCTGCTGCCGATGCGTTTAACCGCACCGTAGCCGAGGCACTTGCCTCCGACAATATTAGTCAGGACAATGCTTCGGATAAGGATGTATCCACACCGATTAAGGAGACTACTCCTACAGATAGAGCCCGAGGGCCAGCTATTGCCTCAACTTCGAAGCTCGCATTCACGTAGCCAAGAAGTGAGACAATGGACACGTCTCAAGACGCCCCACCCAATTCTTCTGACGAAACTCAGAAGAAAAAAGTCCCCAATTTTAAGGGACAATGACGAATCTCAGAAGGTACCTATACCGGATTCAGAAGAGGAGGCAAGCTTAAGTGGCAAACCCGAATCTACGTCCGATACCACTGAGCCAACGCGCATAAGTAAGTTAACTACTGAAAACACTGATCTTAAGAATCAGTTAGCCAACCTTATGAAAAGTATGACTGTTGAACATGTAGATCGAATGTATGGGTCAGGAAAACACGCACAGCACTTACGCGAGCATGTTTCTCCTGGCACTACTGAAGCCTTACAGAAGTGGACAGAACGTCGGCTGGCAATTACGCCCGGAAAACGTAAGGACCTGAGCGCCACACCTGTGGCAGTTGACCAAGATGTGCTCAGCGTATCTATATCTTACGAGGTACTACCACCAGAACTCCAGGCTAATTTTTCGCCTGTTCTAACACCCGGACATGAGTCGCCTGTCCTTGAGGGTATTATAGACCCAAAGGCAGGTAGAAACACTCGCCACCTTTACCCAACTGGGGTGACAATCGTCGGAAACCAGTTAAGACTGGATATGTTATCCAGACGCATGAATCACCCAAGATTAGAATACCAACTACTATCCAAGGAACAGAGCACCGAAAGGCCTCGACCATGGACTTTACACGGGGTAATAAACACTCCCGTAAACGTGTTAACGATGTCGAATTTAATCGCTTCGATCGCACCGCCTAACACCAACCCGCAGAGGATTTTCACTCTGACGAGGTGACCGAACTTAATAAATCGGTCGAAAAAAACACCAGTAATATGGAAATCACCCATGACGAGCACCGTGCGGATGACGTATCATATTTTGCTAATATGATCGCGATCAAGCAGAAACGCATCGATCAGCTACTTCAGGCCTAACGTGGACAAGACCATCGGGATAACCAGAAGTATAAGGGACAGATCAGTCGACTTAAGTCGAACTGGGATGCGAACAGTAAGCAGGTCGAGTTTATAAACAGCCATGACCTCGACACGCTAACCCGTACGCTTAATGCATTTACGGTCATGCTAGAGACGAATGATATAGCTCCCCAGCAACGCTAGACACTTGTCGTGACTGGCCAGCTGTGTGTTGGCTGGTTACGTCCTTATTAAGCAAGGACATGCACAGTCCAGGACTGAGTTCAATCTTAACTGAACCAGTTGAAAATACTCCTATTCAGAGATACATTCTGAAACTTGATGCTGACTTTAAACGTCCAGATATATCAAAGGACAAGGCTCAGCGACGGTACGAGTTCCTGGTTATGCATGTTTTCTGTAAGAACATAGGGAACGACGACCGTGAAAGTCTGTACACCGAGTTGCGACGTAAGTACGCAACTGAGGCTCGAGACAAGGGACATGAAACAAAGTTTCATCTATCCCGACTTACGTGGGAACAGTTTTGTGACACTGTAACCACTCTTTTCCCCGCACACCGAGTAACCTCGAAGGGAATGGCAGTAAATAAGAAACCGCGCGAGCTCCCTGATCAAGGATATCTCTCACGCCAGACGTCAGGATTATAAGCCTCATCAAACGCGTCCTAACCAGACACGTGCTCGCGACTCTACTCAATCAACGCGACCCAATAAACGGGCACGCGCGGAGCCGAAGGACTAGGAACCTCCATTTAAGGAGATTAAGAAATGTGCCGACGCTCAGTGTGGGTATGACATGTACCAATTGACCCCTAACGTTTATTGGAACGGAATACATGCACCCACCTGTAAACACTTTCTTACTAAGTGTGACAAGTGTGAGAAGACCAATGACTATCACGCCAAGTCTTGCGACAAGAAGCCCGACATTAAGTTGGGGTGAAAGTACTACCAGGTACAATCGTTACAAAGAAAATACAACGACTCCTTAGATGAGCGTGTAATAATCCTTGTATATTGCAACGGAAATAAAGTCCTTGCATTGATTGATCCTGGTTCTAAAATTTCATGTATATCCGACCACTTTGCATTAATGAAAGACATTGAAAGGCGAACTCAAACCACTCACCTAATTTAAGCAGATGATAAAACTTCTAAGTGTGATACCATGGCCACAGATGTTAAAATCTCCCTGGCCGATGATATAAATATCACGACTCAAGCTGTGATCGTTAAGATGTCACAGAAGTACGACATTATAGTCGGAATGAGCGATTTGCTCATGTTAGGGATAACCGTAACAGGCCTACCCAACAACATAGATACATTAAAGGATCAGTCAGACGATACTTGTCTAAACTAAAACCATATACACCACCATCGGACACAGTCAAGGAATTAATTTATGGCTTTGCCGATACGATAATGAATCTTATATTAGTAAATAAGAAGATAAAAACAACGACTGGGCGAAATTCCGCTTCAACGACGAATACGTCAGCCTTGACTTAACCAAGGTAGACTTTACCTAGCTCAAATATCCTTCAAGAAACTATGTTTCTTGGAGACACGAAGCTGTAGTTACAGAACAAGTCGATAAATGGTTATCCGATGGGGTAATCGAAATCAATTACCAACAAACGCCAGTTAGCTTAGCATTATTGGCAGTTGATCAACACAACTTTGACGGAACATTTAAGAAAGTCAGAGTATGTCTAGATATGAGTCCAATAAATAAGTTATTGCCGACTCATAGTTTCCATCTCCCTCGGATAAACGAGTTACTGAGACG
>NW_014040058.1:40865-43502 GCF_001186125.1 Sphaeroforma arctica JP610
AAGTCTATATAGAAGACATAGTCATCTTTTCTAAGACTAAGGGCGAACATGCCGCATTAATCAGGTGAGTCCTTCAGAGACTCAACGAACAAAACTTCAAGATTAACGAGAATAAATGTCACTTCGCAATGAGCGAAATACAGCTCTTAGGCTATCGTATATCTTGGGAAGATATTAAAATCGATCCCGGTAAGGTAGAACAACTGTTAGGTTGGCGAACACCAACTACAGGAAGATATGTGAATAGCATGTGTGGGTTTGTAAACTTCTTTTCAGATGGAGTACCACACTTGGCTGATAATCTTAAACCTTTTAGACACTTAAGATGTCATAAAGTCAAACCACGAGACTTGAAAGAACGCAGTCTAACAAGCCCCTGTTGGAGTGCCTTTTGAAATAGCAACGGACGCATCAGACTTAGCACTCGGAGGTGTACTATACCAGGTTATAGATAATAAACCTAGGTATATACAGTTCTTTAGCCGAGCAATGAATGCATCACAATTGAATTATCCAACTGTGAAGAAAGAGTTACTAGCCACAGTAGCAGCTCTAACACACTTCCGCGATTACTTATACGGAACAGCTTCTACGCTGATGTGTGATCAGAAGTCCCTTCAATATATGAAGGAGATGAAGCCAGACTCTCAATTACTGAACCGAAAGCATGATACGATATCAAAGTTTCATTTCGATATCAAACATCTACCAGGGATACACAACCATTTACCGGATATGTTATCACGCTTCGTACCGGACTTTAATAAATGCGTACGTGAGTTACTAGCCACTGATTAGAAATGTAACCCCAGGGGGTTTGAACTGGCTCAAAAGATATTTGGGCCACATACAGTTGACATGTTTGCTGAACATCATAATGCACAACTTAAGAGTTACAGGACCTTAAATCATCCTTTAGGAGATGCCTTTCAACTAGACCTCTCCAAGCATAATGCGTGGGCTAATCCGGGGGGAGGGTCTCCCTCCTACACTTCCGAGTCGGAGTAAAGGTCCATGGCTCAATAAATCAATAAGCATGATACAATGCGAGCCAATATATTTAGATAGGAAAGTAGATACTTTCCTATATCAGGGTACCCGAGTCGTCCAGAAGACGCCCTGGAGACATACTATAATATATCGTATATGTCCCATTGGAACAACCAAATGGACCCCTTCTGAGACCTTCCTTAACAAGGTCAAAGAATCGGAGATCTTACTCTCCACTCTATTGAACGTTAAGCAGTTCAAAGGCAACACAGCACTTGAAGTCCGTGCACAAGAAATACAATCTACTAATGACACTGTTAAGAAGCTTCAGTCTATAACTAGGACTCTGTTTAATAACATAAAGTCCAAGCCCGAAGTCTTTCAAACCCTATTTTTAAAGGGATTATTGAAAGATAATCCCGAAGTGTATACACATATAATGCGACTATTAAATAAGTCAGGTATATCAAACGCACACGAGCGCACTCATGACACTCATGCGAAAGAAGGACAGGAGTCTGGAAACACTACAGACTTAGAGACCACGCAAGTGGATTCTCAACACCCTATCTTTATTCTGGAGGAGCAGAATGATGAAAACATTCTTGCTTGGCTGACGCAAAACCATAAGCTGAAGCACCAGAACGTAGTAGACGCACTTAAAGGGTTTTTAAATGGGATCGCGCCCCCTAAGCTGGCAACTTTAGTTGACAGAGTATATCAGTCAGGTACAGACTGTGATCTCAACCAGATTATGCGCTATGGGTTCGCAGTTCCATGGCGCAGGGTCATCATTGATCTGGTTGACCTGCCTACGTCCGAGCACACAGGCTACCGTTACGTATGCCACTTCTTTAATGTGGCGTCACGGTACAACTTGCTCTATCCTTTAAAGGACAAGAGTACACAGACCGTGGTATAATTATGTTGCCAAGTCTTTGCTGACCACGGGTGGCCAGGTATCATGTGCACTGATAACGGAATCGTTAGTAGGCAATGGTCTAGTCTTGGGTCCCGTCATCGTTGTAAAAAAAGAAGTAAATTAAGTTGCTTCTTAGTTGATTAATCATTTAAAGTACGTAGTATAATAAATACAGTAGTTCGGTCGCTTAAAAATGTAGTCAAAACCGAGTTGCGCTTAGTCAAGAGTGTTAAGTCTGAAATAAGTGAACTCAGTCAGAAGTACCGTTATGAACGGCGCGCCTGCTGTATTTATTAATCACGTTCCTATGTGGGACGAGATTTTCTCTAACAGAAGATTGTGAAAATCTCCGTATTTAAGATTATGGTTTCATAGTTGCTAAATATTGATGACGTCCGATGAGTCATCATTCTCTTTCACTAAATTATATATTCCTGCAGCTACTAGGGATCAGATTATCAAAAAAAAAAAAAGCCAATCCAAATCCCAAACCCCAGAATAATCAAATACTGAGTTTTGGAATTAGGATTGGAATATTTCTGATATTAGAGTCATCAGAAGTATTAGCGGTAGAACCGGTAAGCTATACCGGGACTCCCGCGTGTGAGAGAAACACTCAAGTAAATCCTGAGTCTAACTCAGTTCGGTTCTCTCAGACTAGGGACTTTTCCTAGCTGAGATAACCGTACTTAAGAAGGGTCTATTGTATCCTGTTGTCTCGTACC
>NW_014040058.1:45170-48025 GCF_001186125.1 Sphaeroforma arctica JP610
CACACACACACACACACACACACACACACACACACACACACACACACACACACACACACACACACACACATATATATATATATATATATTTGAAAAACTTATTATTCCGATTGGTTCATATATACACCTCGTTTATTTTGGTTTGTTCATACCCTTATACCTTGGAATAATTTCTATGTTGGTTGATTCAATATGGTGTTGCAGAACTACTTCAACCACGGGCAAGGCGGTGTCTTCTTCTTCGGCATGGTCAACGGTGCCGGGTCAACCATCACGGGCCTTTTTGAAGGAAACAAAGCCACAGAAGGGGGTGTTCTGGTCGCAGATACTGTCGATTGCGACGGTGAACTGACTCTCACAGGTACCTACACTAACAACGCCGCCGAGGACTTCTATGGTCACTGTGGCAGTCGGGGCGGTGCTATTACGGTTAGGAGAGTGGACGGGGGAACGACAGTGACAATCGATGGTATGTACGGGTGATACTGGGCTATGGGAGCGGCGAGGGGTTTGTTAATGGAGCATCATATAGAATGCCCGTTAAATTTTTTGGTACCTGTGTTATGGTTAGTAAACTTAGTATGAACTATACTACCGGTTAGAAAGTGAAGTAGTGGTGTTGACAGTGTCTGTTTCAAGGTCAGTTTATGGGGGCTTCGGGGGCTGCTTTCGGTGCAGTGGGTGGGGCATTCGATATCCTTTAGTAATCTCTGCGTCAACGTGCTCGCCACGCAAACGTTCTTGATCCTGCGTCTGCTCAAATAATAGGGCTATTTAGGATACCATCGGGGTCTTTGAAGGGGCCTTACTATGTGTGGAGTGATTTATTGGGAGCGGTCATTAACGCGATGGTTCACAGCGTCCGCAATGCGTTTTCCGTATACATCGTCAATTTGTTTGCCAATAGTGATTTTTCTTTTCTGGCACGGCAACAATACAAGTACCAACACTCACGCAGCATCTTTTTTTAGCCATTTGCGTTCTAAAAATTGCAACTGCGTTCTAAAAATAGAAACTGTGTCTTGAAATAGAAACTGCGTTCTAAAAATAGCATCTGCGTTTTAAAATAGAAACTGAGTGTTAGAAATAGAAACTGCGTTCCTAAATTAGAAAATGCATTCTAAAAATAGAATTTGTGTTCTAAAAATAGCAACGGTGCGCACTGATATTCAATACAGGAACATTCGAGAACAATATCGGAGGCGTGTTCGGCGGAGTGCTCAGGAATGACCGGATACTCAACAACGCGAGAATTAATCTCTACGGCGACTTCACGGACAACACGGTATGTTCTGAAACAATGCGAGAATCAATCTCAACGATACCCTAAACCCTAAACCCTACCAATCTTGCACGTGCGCTTAAGGGGTTCGTCCAGATGTCGATCTATGTGGCATGCATTGTATCCATTGCATGGATACATGGATTACGGCGTATATAACTCTCATTCACACACCCATACACCACTAACTAGCTCAACAAACCCTAAAACCCTACAGGCTGAGGACGGGAATATAGCCAACATGCGAGTACTCGCCAGCGGTTCCATATTCCACTTCGCGCCATCGAACATTGACACCATCTCTGCGGATGACATACAATTCTCCAGCGATGCATGCACGGATACAAGCACTAAGGAGAACGTGATCACATGTGAGAACTAACCAGCACACTACCCACGGAGACGGTGGCTGTGGACCTGTTTTTAACTTCACCTGGTGCCGTAGATACCACTGCTATCCCATGTATAGGAATAATCAACCAGCACACTACTCACGGGGACGGTGGCTGTGGATCTATTTTTAACTTCACCTGGGGCAGTAGACACCACTGCTATCCCATGTATAGGAATAATTAACCAGCACACGACTCACGGAGACGGTGGATGTGGACCTATTTTTAACTTCACCTGGGGCAGTAGATACCACTGCTATCCCATGTATAGAAATAATTAACCAGCACACTACTCGAGGTGCCTTCGTCACCGCCACACATAGATTATATTTAGGTCGTAGATTGTATATCGTATGTACACGCTACGGGCATCAGAAATTAGGACAAAAAGCGAGTGAAGCAACAAAAAATTAGGACAAAAAGCGAGTGAGATCACCAGAAATTAGGGCAAAAAACGAGCGAGGTCACCAGAAATTAGGGCTAGAAGGGAGTGAGCTGAAGTGACAGTCCCACTCGGGCGTGTTACCAAATTTATATCCAACCACCAAAGGCGCGTGTTCGTCTTGAGCGCTATACAAGCGGCAGGCCATGCATACAGATACATGGGCGTTACAGGCAACCAAACTAAAGTTGTATGTGTCTGATTCAACCTCAATAAGGTTGTATGTGTCTGTATATTCAACCAAACAAAGGATGAATAAGTCTGTATTTAACCTAACTAAGGTTGCATGAGTATACTTTCAACCAAACTCAAGGTTGTACGAGTGTATCTTTAACGGAGCTAAGGCTGCTCAGGTTTCTACTCACACTGTGGGATGCAGGGCACGCCTATAAATCATCCATGTAGATAAATCACCCAAAACGGTAATAAAGCACATTTCCCTTCGTTCTCCACAGTCGAGTATGATTTAACTTCTCTACAACGGCCAGTGTGCTTTCCATATACGTCTGTTTGTGTGAGTATAGTTATGTGGGATATGATCTGTACCAATCTGGACGTCAAATCCGCCTGCCATTATCAATGCGGGGTGAGCGTAGTGTGGTAACAGATGTCGTTACCCAAACTCATATATGCATACATACATACACAAACACAAACACTCACACCCACACACACATATATATATATATATACACACACACACATATATATATACATATACATACATATATACATATAA
>NW_014040058.1:49342-50393 GCF_001186125.1 Sphaeroforma arctica JP610
TATACATACATACATACACATACATACATACATACATATATAACTCTTATCAGTAGAAACTACGGGTTAAAGCCACGTGGTATAGCAGGTAACGAGATAGTGCAGTAGGGCGAGTCCTCGATAACCGCATAACATGGGCGAGCACTCACACAGCCTCTGAACCACACGACAATACAACACCCTTTTTAGGTACGGCATCCAATGAAAACTAGTTTGTAAATAGAACCAAAAGGACGCGCCAAAGCGTCGCTTCACATACCCGTAGGTGACTATAGCCAGGCGTTTGCCCTGGCCGTAGCACGTGATCTCATCCCACCCCAACACCTCCTCCGTGTCTGTGTACGGTGTTTGCCACAGATCATCTCTGCCCAGCACGTGCCTTGTATTCAGCAGGTTGGTCGAGTCGACACTCATCACCACACGGCCTGCGGTGAGACGTGAGTGATTGGTGCAAATACGAATTAACACAGCCAGAGGTGGGAAGTACTAAAACCCTAAAGCTTAAAACAATCGAATGCACGCCTGGCCCAACAGCAAGGAAGCCACACCAGGCTCAGAGAAGCCCTTCCGAACTTCGGACCCAGCAGCAGGCACACGGATGTTATAGGGTTACAGGGTTGCAGAGTGTAGGGTTATAGGGTTATAGGGTTGTAGAGTGTAGGGTTATAGAGTCTAGGGGGTTAGGGATCAACGGGACGCATACACTGTGAGCCGCTATTTATACGCAAGGCACACACCCGCCGTCACCGCAGAGACCGAAGAGAAAAGCACCTTCTCAGCGAAGGACTCATCGACATCTACCCCAAGTATATGCCGTCTCTATATCAAAGTGCGCATAGCAGGGGTGAAGGTGTGGTTTCTGCGCAAAAAGTGCGTTACAACTCTGTCTGGTGGGCCGTATTATCTTTTCCTCGTTGACACGGACACTCTAAACAGAGGAACTGCTAGGCGATGCAGCCGCAGGTCATGGCAAAGTGGGACTACACACAGTGCACCCACTGGGTAATATGGGCGCTTAAGTTCGAGAGAGAAAGGAAATGGCGTGACAGGG
>NW_014040058.1:50928-55730 GCF_001186125.1 Sphaeroforma arctica JP610
ACACAACGAGAGGTTAGAGGGGGTGGATCAGGGATGGCAGACACACAACGAGAGGTTAGAGGGGGTGGATCAGGGATGGCAGACACACAACGAGACGTCAGAGGGGGTGGGTAAGGGATGGCAGACACACAACGAGACGTCAGAGGGGGTGGGTAAGGGATGGCAGACACAGTACCTGAAATCAGAAGAGAAGGGCAGCCGAAAGGGATGGCCGGAGAAGTAAAGGTATGTGAACAGCAATACACGCATTGCCATGGTCAAACGTTTACGTGAAGTGTTCATATATATCATATCTCTGGATTCGGCTTTGTAGCAGAATCAGGGCAGTAACGTACCACACGGGCACACGTTTACGTGAAGTGTTCATACATATCATATCTCTGGATTCGGTTTTGTAGTAGTATCAGGGCAGCTACCTACCACACGGGCACACGTTTACGTGAAGTGTTCATACATAACATATCGCTGGCTTCAGCTTCCTAGTAGTATCAGGGCAGTTACGTACCACACGGCACACGTTTACATGAAGTGTTCATATGTATCATATCTCTGGCTTCAGCTTTCTAGTAGTATCAGGGCAGCTACCTACCGCATCGGATGCTTCTTGGCCAGTCCATCCGTCACCAGATAGTACCCGCCGTGAGCGACATCCTCGCCCAAGTACACACAGTTCCTGTGCTTCTCGAGCGTTTCGTCGATGACCTTGGTCATGTGTTTGCGCATGACCTGTCCCTTCTTCTTGCCCTCATGCGGCCCTGTGAGGTGTGTGGGTTTTTAGGGGTCATGCGTAGGCCAAGGGGTATACTGAGCGACGCTTAGTGAGCCGTGAGAGCGGCTGCAGGCGGTGGTTGCTAGGGGAGCGATACTACGTCGTGAGCGTGGCATGCCAGCATTCACGCATAAACACACTCACCCTCTACTCCGTTCATGCTCAACACACCCAAACACAGACACACACCCTAACACAAACACAGGCACACACACAAACACAGACCCAGATACAGACACACACACTCACAAACATTTACCGAGATGCACATGCACGGCTGTGGCCCCTTCGCCAGGCACGGCTATCCTGGGGGCGCTGGTCTGTTCACTGATTTCGTCTCTGGTGGTGATCTTGGGCTCATTCACCACTTGGTCAAAGGCCGCACGTGCACGCGCACCCACGTGGTCGTACAAGTCCAACAGCTCGGGATAGGACGTCACACCACTGCCGACTGCCTGGGCACACAACCCAGCCAATGCATTGTGCGCTGCCTGTAGGTAGGTAGGTAGGTAGGTAGGTATGTATGTATGCATGTACGTATGAGCGGGGTCAATTGGCTGATATTGTCCAGCCAAACCATAGCACGCTTGAGACATAACCTGCGTGTGTGCATACACTAAGCATGACCATTGACACGAAACACGAGACACACTCCTATAACACCACACCATATGACACATGCCACACACGAACACGTACTCCATACAATCTGAGGATGAGTCAAATCAAACACATCTAGCCCCCGCAAGTCCACCCACCCACCCCCACCCCCACAGATGACTATCCCTGTCCTCCGTACCTGCTTTAGGGTTTTAGGGTTTTAGGGGGTTACTCACCCCTACCCCTGCTTTAGGGTTTTAAGGTTTAACCCCCCTCCACATCCCCACAGCCATATGCCTATCCCGCATACCTGCTTCTGGATGTGTTCCTGTGTGAGATAGGCCGACTGCCTATCCGTCGCCGCGTGTCCGAACCTGCGCACAAGTCCAGAGAATATCACAGTTGCGGGTCGTCTGGTCTCGCGAGTGTAAGCAGTCACTCGCGCCATAGTATCCCACATGTCGAGCATGTTGTTGCCGTCTGCGACGTACACGGGCATGCGCAGCTTGTGCTGGAACTCTTCTTGAAGCCTGCAGGGTTTCAGGGTTTCAGGGTTTTAGGGTGTTATACAGTGTGTGGGCACGTTCACAGTATGGATGACTATTAGGGAGTGCTGAGCATAGACTTGGTTGGGATTATCAGTCACTGGAGCGACCACTCCCTGTGGGTGGCTATGGTTGAACGAACCACTCCCCACAATACAAACTCAGATACAAATGCACTAGCGTTTGGAAAAGAAGCACAGTGCGACGCTTTGGCTCGAGGATGTGGGTTTAGAAAAAATATGAAGACATATCGGTGAAATGCCTACGAAGACATACCAGTGAAATGCTTACGAAGACATACCATTCGTATCCTTTGAGCGAGATACAAACACCGTTATCCGAAATGCCAAAGACGACCGGAGCCTAATACAAACCAATTTGAAAACATTTAGACCAGTTAGCGATAGGTATATTTTAAATATCAGTCGAAAGCAACCGCATACAAATAGTATTCTATTGATAAAAACATATTAACACCAGTTAGCGATAAGTATGTTTTAATTATCAGTCGGAAGCAACTAACGTATAAATAGTACTCAATTGATTAAAACATACTAAGACCAGTTAGCGATAGATATATTTTAATTATCAGTCGAAAGCAACTACATATAAATAGTATTCTATCGATAAAAACATCTTAACACCAGTAGCGCTAGGTATATTTAACATTCGAAAGTAATTGAATATAAATTGTATTCTGTTAACGTGTGGGCGACCACTATACCACACTGCGAGAAACATAAAAAGAACAAAGAGCCAACTGCTTACGAGGGAAATACCGACCGAAACAATGTATCAGACGATGTCCGCTTATATGATATGTGACATAGATTTCACATGAGTGCTTACTATCCCTTGTGTTGTACACACACACACACACATATATATATATATATATATATATATATTACATACGCTGTTTGTATAACATGAGTACATACTATGAATCCGTTGTGTTATATATATATATATATATATAAAAGATATGATACATAGGCTGTTTGTACCACATGAGCACTTACTTTGTATCCCCGGTGTTGTGTGTATTCGGCCAGATTTGTTGCCGACAGGAAGTGTGCGTTGTTGACAGATCCGTCGCCGACGCTCACATAACTGATAAAATCTTTCGGGAAAGGAGTATCTACCTACTACCACCAGACAGCGATACAGAACGGCAACCAACAAGATGACCAAAGTATATAGTTAGCACGGGAAGGTAATTCGCATGTCCCCCGATTAAATAGACAGCCGGTCAACCAAGTGTGTAAGTGGCAAACGGGTTAATGCTAGACGCGTTTATGTACAACAGGTTTCCATGGTTACACGCAGAGGGAAGGGGATATACAGACCAAGCCCCACAGTATTGTATGCATAAAACGTGAATACCTACACACAGCACTTGCCTTGAGTTGGTTCGCGAATACTCCGCCTAGAGCCCTACCGACGGCCGGGGGTGCTTGAGAGGCCAAAGTTGAGGTGACTAGGAAGTCGTGTCTGTGTGTGTCGCGAGAGAGGCATGGATACAGTAACAGCCACGTTGTGTGAGTGAAAACAGAACATATATCTCCTCTATAAATGTCTATTATTGATGAGCTCCAAGCGACGATAACACAACGATACCACGAACTAAACCGATGTATGTACCAGACACACGGTTGTTAAACAGCCGAGTTGAATACGTTAGCAGCCACGTCTCACAGGCACACTGCCTGTTCATGTGCTCTGCAAGCGACGATGGATATACAGAGAGATACAGGAAGACAAAGACCTACGAAGTAAACTTCGGCATCACACACGTGGCTATTCAACAGAACGGGTATACACCGCACATACTTACTACCCCCAATAAGGCAGTGCCGGCCGTGGGAGACCGGATCTTTCGATGACACCACATGGCCTCTGGCACGGTCTATTAATATGTCGTCCAGAGACTTGCCCAGGTGTTGCCGTTGCCTAGCAACCGATGCGGCGAGATGCCGGTAATGCAACGCCATCGCATCGGTAGGACGCAACACTTGTCCCACCGCGCTCATCAACTCCTCTCCACCAGGGCCAATGGTGTAGAAACCCTACAGAGACATAGGCATAAGATAGGCAGTGGCATGAGGATAGGATAGGAAAAGAGGTGATAGCATGCCATATGGTGTATAACCGATACATAGACATAGACATGGGCTTGGGATAGAAAGTGACATAGACGTGGGATAAGAAGTGACATACGGATAGGATAGGAAGTGACATACGAATAGGATGAGAAGTGACATAAGAATAGGATGGGAAGTGATATAAGGATAGGATAAAATGTGACATAAGAACAGGATAGGTAGTGAGATGATAGCATGCCATATGGTGCATAACCAATACATAGACATGGGATAAGAAGTGAGATGATAGAATGCCCGTTGCAGCTCGCGGCAGTTCCTCGTTCGGTTTATTTGAATGTAAACTATACATTCGCGTTTCTGTAATAAGTTTAACGATGCACTCAGAAGAACGGAAACACAGCAAAAAGCTCAACAGACCCGACGGACGGATAGGTGAAATTAGTTTACCTTAAAGCGGACAAGAAAGCGCACACACTTGTCCAAAGCGAACAAACTGTAAAATCATAACAGCCGAGTCACGGGCGCATAGATAGTCAAGCCGCTCGGCGCAACGGAGTGATAGGAGAAAGCACTTAGAGACGATTAGAAACACACACACACACGTATATATATATATATATATATATATATATGTCTCTACGTACTTCGACCGAACGACGGACGCTATGCGGCTCTCCAGATAGTAAATAGTCTCCGTCGGACGAACTACCGTCCTTTCTTACTCCGCCGTCATCACTATTGGCATCGGTCCATCGCCCTGCGCATAGAAAGCAGAAGATCGTA
>NW_014040058.1:56187-67139 GCF_001186125.1 Sphaeroforma arctica JP610
GTAGTATATATATATAATATATATATATATATATATATATATATATATATATATATATATATATATATATATATATATATATATATATACATACATATATATATATATATATATATATGTATATAGAACGTATATAGATATATAATATCAACTGAATCTACATACCACTGACTCGAAAGTCTGACCCTTATCCACCGATGGCAGTTGACACGTGCCGTTGGTCAGATGAGTTTTAAAGAGATTACTCTGCTGAAACTCCGGAATTTGCTGGATGTCTTTCGCCTTCTGCTCTCGTAGGTACGGCAGGTTAATAAGTTCTGCATTTGCAATAGAAATTAACAGGTGTTGATAAGCGGGTGTGATTACAAACACATTGGCAAGTGTGTGGTTTCAGATACGTTAGACTCTGAAGCCGTACGAGTGACCCACAAAGGGCACCATACGCTACTACAGCACGATGAGCGTTTGCCCGACACTAACAAGATAAAATATAAAGCCCACGATGCCGCTCTTGACAACTCGTTGCTAAGCAACGGCGATCATGTTTCATTAGAGTTAGATTGACTGAGCATTACAGGCGAGGGGCAGACTGACTAACCACGGCACACCTGACGTGCTAAAGCAAGGGACATACCTTTCTCAGTGTCATAGTTAGCAACGCCGGTGGTTGCTAGGCTGGATCCAGCACTGCGACCATACCACTCATCTCGTGACGGCGGAGGCAGCTCTTCCTCACTCCACACCAGTTTCCATACGTACTTGCCACGTGCAACTGGACGAAAAGGAAAGGAGGGGGGGGTGAATATGGGTGAATTTGAGTAGCGTGACCACACACGAGAAAAAAAATCGGAACAGCACATGAGAAAAAAACTAGGACAACACATGAAAAACGGACTAGGGATAAGTGTGTGCGTGACCTCGGATGAGATTGGTGACCCGTTCGTGTCAAGTAGACTCCAATCACTTTTAATCGAGATACAGTTTGTCAGGGCGAGCATTCCTCACATGTTGGATATTGACGAACATTTATCCATGTAGCTGCTATTCACCAGGTACATATATACCGGGACTAGATACGTATATACCGGGATCTAATACAACCGGTGTTTCAATGGCCTAGGCATTCGCTGTGTAGTTACCACATGCTAATCTCGTCCTTGTGTCTGGCTGGATAATATACACAGCGCTACTTCTTCCTAACAGTGGAACACGGACTCGAACTATAAGACAGCCGACTGACCATAACACATACCACTACCCTCGGCAACACCTGCATCTGCCGCATTGGATTCTGTGGCCGCAGAAGCCTTCCAACGTATGCTTCGTCGCGAGAGATTTGAGGAACCATTCAATCGCAGCCCATTCAAGGCGCGGGAAGGAAGGCTGGGTTGCAGACGTATCATCTTAGTTGGAGAGTGTTAATTATTGGGTTCGTATCTGCAGGCGAGTGGGTTCGGCGCACTCGGAGTAGGTGTACTGGACATTGAAGAATAAGAGGTTACGTGTAGTGATGTTTGTGAGTACTTCTATGCGGAGAAGATCTGTGTGTACTTTTACTTCAGATGTCGACTGGAAACATAGCGGAAACACTATGATTGTATGCAACATAGGGGTTACAGAAGCGGACTAAATCATTCAAAGCAGCTGGCGCAATAGCTGATACGTCCAGAGACATATACCTTTCAACTCTGGATTACACGAGCGTATGCGTGTGGCATCTGTGGCCCTTGAGAACGCAAAAAAAAACACACACGAGAGTTCTGCAGTGTTATAAATGACAAATCCGAAAGCAAGATCCGCCTGGTTATGCACCGGCACGTAAGCGCAGCGCGAAAAGAGTTGAACGCGAAGGTCCATAACTAATCTTTATGTAGTCTACTACAACTATCTAATGAAGCATGATATGCACGGCGCATTTTCCGTCACAGGGCGAGCTTGAGGTCCTGTATTGGAACAAGAAAGATGCATATAACTGCAGTATTGCTGGCACTCCTACCCCTACATGCAGGTGTTTGTGCTCCACTCCAACAGGGACATTTTCTGTTCGAACGCGCGCATTGGACTATGCAGAAGTGAGTTTAGCATCACCATGGTTATATATACTATCAACAAATGGTTATATAATACGACCACTCACCTTCTTCTGTCCCAATTCAGCGATTCGGCAAAGGTGCGTTTGACCCCTGAGATTAGAGCTAGATTGCTCGTTTAAGCAGCGTTTGGCCGCGTGTCTCTCAAGAATCGACAAACAACACTCTACAGGCTCAGAGATGCTTCTGATGCCTCACAATGTCGCGGCGTGTTATGCGGCCCTACCAGTGGACTAGTACTAGAGTGTGCTAGTACTAGAATGCGCACACCAATACGGAGGTTGAAGGCGAAGTGTATTGAACAGAGAGCTGTCAATACCGAATTTGACAATCAGATTGTCCAAGTCAAATGTGAAGGCTCAGAAGCTTTATTTTTATTTGATTGAAGATTCAGAAACCTGCGACCGCCCATTTTCTCAACCAATGAAATGAACTTATACTTGAACGCCCACTTTTTCGACCAATCCTTTTGGTTTATCTTGTGAATTCATTGGATACTAACTGGGTTGTGACGTAGAGTGTTGTCCTCTTGTCGGTGCTAAAAAGATGGGGGAATTTGTTTTTAAAAAACACGAAAAAGACCAACAACAATATACACTTATATGCACATTTTTATTTTGTTCGTGTATGTTATTATGTATGGATGTATGCAACTATGCGTAGCCTAATGAATACTATTAAATTATAACAGAGGTCATGTCGTCATGGTATGTGCGCTAGACAGCTGGCTAGAGCTGTGCATTGTTAGGTTTTGATGGCATACGTGCACACAAACAGAACATTCTTTCATTTAGAAAGCTATGGGCGATCGAGTTCTGGCAGTTTGCGATGAGGAATGATTTTCGTTTCTCTCATGCATGATTATGCACACAAACGAATACCGAGGCTCGAACCTTCATGATGAATACAGTGGGTCGTCGTATCCACATAATGACACACAGTACATGATACAAATTATGTATATATTTTTCTAAGTGATACGTATTGCTTCGCTTAGTTAATTTCCCATCACTTTCTGAATCAGTGAGCTGAAATAGAGAAAATCTCTATGCTTCGATTGCTGGCATACAATATACATTGTACACAATATACATTATTCTTTCACGCTAATCGGTAAGATATAATATTACAATATTACCCAGTAGTTTGATGCAAAGTTCTTAGACAGCATATTATTGTTGCCCATCCACCAAACCTTCAAGAGTGATGAACTGGTGATACATATTTACAGCTCTGACGTCCGTATATAGCATATACGCAAGGTCAAACTGATTTTAAAAATACCGTACAGTTGAATCATGTCCAAAATACACGGCATCACAAAGAGGCACAAAGTAGGCACACCGCTCCCACGCAACGCCACGACTTCCCCCAAAGCACAATCAAATGCGCATAGACAACCAGGACAGACTCCATTCAAGAATGAATAATTGAATATTGGCATACAATGGCGTCTGCCCGTCGGCGCCTGGGGAGGATCAGAAACTCTCAATCGCATAGACGAACACACGTGTGGTTGTGGCAGACTGTGAGATGGCACATCGACATTGATTAGGCGAGTTCGAGAGCACCGCCGTGGGACCAATGGGTGACCGTCTATTGGGGTCTTGTGGGTGGTATTTTTAGCCAATGCTCTCTCGTACAAACTTTTTAACCAATGACTGTGACATATTCTGGAGCAATGGTTTAACTTCGCGAAATGTTTACGACATTTAATATTTACTGTTATTTTAAAAGGAGTGTATTTATTTTTCAGTAAAATAGCAACTTGTGCTAAAAGTGCTAAATAAATATACGTCAGTTCGTTTCTCGTTTTTTTTTAAAACAACAACCAAAAACAAAAATAGAACGGTTCAAAATTATTCGTTTTGCGTTGGTTATAAACGTTTTTGCTATAAATAGTTCTACTTATCCAACTGGGTGACGGTGTGACCTCCTCGAGTGAGTAAATAGTTCATCTGTTTTACATTAAAACGTATATAACTCAAAAATCATAATTGACGTTTATAGACGTGTGCAGCTACTGTGCTGCCTGTGCGGAATGTTCGACTTAAATCGATCGATTTAACGGACTGATATTGCGCGTATTTACGTCTGCGATGTCGAACTAACTGCCAATCAAATGTGGGCTAGCAGGGCATGACAATTTAGTAAAATGTAAAAACTTTTATTTTGATATGATTGAACGTATATATAACGGGTGTATGTTCTGAGCCATAAGGTTCAAAACGTCATGATATTTTACCTAATACGCCCGTTTTATAATCTTTTGACCCGTATAAACGTCTCCAAAAGTTTCTAAATAAATCGATTTATATATAAGCGTATGCGCTCCACTTTTTTAAATCGGACTCGTTTTTAACGGATTGACGTTAGATTTACAACATTGAAGTCATTTGGTACAAGTTCCGAATTTCGATCGATAAGCTAGTGCGCGCAACTCTCATATCAGCGACAGATACAACAAACACTGAGCATTCTTTGTGTGTGTACTGCAACACGGTGTTGGTAAAAGTACGCTTGTAGCCATCTCTCGCTGCCGCCCCATCACGGAATTTGTCACGCTTCTCATCACGTCTCGCAATAGCTTACTACTTGATTACCAGAAAGTCGGTTTGGAATAATCCGCACTGGTATATGTATATACGGGAGGTTCTTGTCAAAACAAACCATATTTTGTAAGTGTCTGTGTTGCATACAACATGTTGAGTTCACAAATCATTCGCGCTGCGAGCAGGGCGTTGCCCTCACAGGCTAACGTAGCTGTCGGAACCACTTCCTGCCGGTACACGCAGACGTTAACGGAGAAATACGCCGAGGTGAAAAGCACTGAACCCAATTTCCTCGAGTGCTTCAAGGTATTTACTATACGGCACTGTGTTCGACTTCTCAATTCGTGCACTTGTACGCATTGCAATAATTCAAGGATTTTTCAGTAGTCAGCACTATCAAGTATTTCGGAGTATGCTCGCTAACAATATCGCACCCATCTTTACCTTAGGAATTCTTCGACAATGGAGCGAGGCTTCAGAAGAATGTTTCGCCGAACGATATTTTGAACATGAGAATGACGGACGCCGTGATTAAGACGTCTTTCCCACTTATTGTATGTGGGTTGTTTCACCGTCAGCTGTATTGTATTCTCTAACACGGACTGTTGCTTACGATGCTTTCATTTAAGTTGTCGGAAAGACTTAAGCGCACACTTGGAGGAGATTCCAATATCGATGAGCTTTTGGAGACAGTCATGTAATGTGAATTTAAATGTATATTGGAAACACATCGATGATGTACTTGTTTATAATATATATATATATATATATATATAATATATTATTATTATGTGTATAATGTATATATATATATATGTTGTTTATACATGGATACAAGTATATTAATAATAGTTATATATATATAATAAATATATATATGTATATATAATTATTATATATATATATATATATATATAATATTATATTATGTATATGTAGATGTAATATATGTATATATGTATGTATATGCATATATGTATATGCATTTATATATATATATGTGTGTATGCATTTATATATATGTATATGTATATGCACTCATATATATAGATATATAGATACTAATAATGTCTTGTATCTTTCCAGCGTCTGTAATCTCACATTCCTTCACCTTTACCACTCAATAGCGTGAGGACAAGACGTGCGAAATAGTGACCGGCTATCGAGCCCACCACAGCAGACACCGTGTGCCTGTTAAGGGAGGTATTCGTTTCTCCACTGCGGTAGATCTGCAAGAAGTTGAAGCGTTGGCGTCGCTCATGACTTACAAGTGTGCGGTTGTGGATGTGCCCTTTGGAGGAGCCAAGGTAAGTCAAGCGCATCTCTATACGTGTGATAAAGTGAAGTTGTTTTGTGCTGTGTTGCTACGTTGTATTGGAACTGTTATTCGCGGCCTTTGAGTATAGTGATTATAGATTTTGAGTATAGATTTTGCCCGCAATGTGCCCGTCTATACCTGCACAACCGAGTGGGGGAGTGCTTCTTCCTTTTCTCTCTCGTTTGAAGTTATACAAGTCTCGATGATGCAGAGCATGCGCGACTCGGATAGTGTCTGTCACTTGCCACATAAGGATCGCTCAGTGGTTGGCAACGGTACAGTAAGCCCGTATACTCACGCGCCTGTCTAACACATGTACACATAGGGTGGTATCGCCATAGACCCGAAGAACTATTCAGCGAAAGAGTTGGAGCAGATCACCCGAAGGTACACTATGGAGCTGTGCCAGAAGAACTTCATCGGCCCGGGAATCGATGTGGTAGGTTGTATATATCCGCTTTTCCTAACCATGTTTTCACACCTGAGCTGGACCTTGGTTGGCATGGCAACAGAGCGACCACTTAACACTGATTTGTCATTTGAAATATTGGATGCAGAGTGTCGTGGTCCGAAACGGATTGCCATTGTCGTCCGCAGACAGTTTTGAAAATATGCGTAGTTTTTAAATAGTATGTACTGTCTAACCGCACATATTCGGTTGTTACTAAGTAGTATGAACTGTTTACCTACACAGCCCGCCCCTGACATGGGAACCGGAGGCAGAGAGATGACATGGATCAAAGACACGTACCACCACTTCAGCGGTGGCGATGTCAACTCAGTGGCGTGTGTTACCGGTAAGCCTATCACACAGGGGGGTGTCAGAGGCCGTACTGAGGCCACAGGCCTGGGTGTGTACTACGGAATCCGTGACTTCCTGGAGTACGAGGAGGTACAGGATCAGACTGGTTTGACGGTAAGTATAGAGTTTGTTGGTACCGGTGGGGAATACGTCACATTCTCGATCTGGACAAGATTTCTATCTAACACAATTGCGGTAATTGATTGTAACATAACTTGTAATACTACTGTCTATTCAACTGCAAACATACAGAAGTGTCAAATTGTTTGTATATAATACAAAAGTGTCAAATTGGTTGTAACATAAGTTTATACTTTCCTGTTCAATCGCAGAGCGGGCTTAAAGGCAAGAAGGTCATTGTGCAAGGTCTAGGAAACGTAGGATTCTACGCAGCCCATTTCATCACCAAGGCCGGCGGCAAGGTCGTCGGTATTGGAGAGTACAACTCTTGTATCGTCAACCCTGAAGGTAAACAGTAGCTAGGTCGCAGTACAGTCCATGTTAGGAGCTATCCTGCCATGAGCCTAAACAACGCCGTAGTTCTGTGCGCGTGACTTGGAAATACGGGTTTGCATATGTGCATGTCGAGTTTCTCATCTGGAGGATGTGTATCGTATGTCATTTCGGACACTTTTCAAGTGTGTTTCTTTTTACTAGACAGGAAGCAGGTCTAGAGATAGGTCCAAAGTTAAGATCAATACATCTCCTGCGTTTGATTGCTCATACATATCTGCTACCATCTGCTTCACGCAAAAGGTCTGGATATCGAGCACTGCCAAGCCTATTTCAAGAGCAATGGATCATTCAAAGGCTACAACAGCGGCGAGTTCATCGCCGACCCTCTCGCCATCCTAGAAATGGAGTGCGATGTGCTTGTGCCTGCGGCAGTGGAGAAGTCCATCCATACTGGAAACGCTAAGAATATCAAAGCTAAAATTATCGCCGAGGCGGCTAACGGACCTTTGACACCGAGTATGTGTAGCTATACCTGGCATAGTAACACATAGAAATAGTTTTAACGCTGCTGTTTACTGTCTATTTGGTTGGGTGCGAGCGTGCAGTGTTTGTACTCTTATGTTGTAGAACGAGGTACATATCCCAATCGCTTCACCTACAATACACATTCATACCAAAGGAGTGCTCAGCCTTTGCCAATTTCATCGTGCTCGACTATTTACACCTTAAGTTTGACTTATCATGATAATGCGACGTTCGTATATTACAGAGGCACACTACGAACTTGTGGAACGCGGCGTCGTGATCATTCCCGATTTGCTGTTGAATGCTGGCGGTGTGACAGTTTCATACTTTGAATGGCTGAAGAATCTCAGCCACGTTCGATTCGGTCGCTTGGTATGTGCTGTTATCATCCATAAAGCACACCTTTCTATCTGCACAAGTCGCTGAGATTCAGCATTTACAGATGCTGCACATTTGATCGTCATTTGTACCCTACTTTTTGGTCTCCTTAAGCATGTCATAAGCAATCACAATCACAACCAATGTTGATTGATTGTCAACCAATAACAATCGTTCACTCTGCTCAACCGCACAACTCAACCTCAGAACAAGAAATGGGAGGAACACAGCAAGTCCACGCTCCTCAACTTTGTCGAGCAGAGCGTTAACCGAGAGCTGTCCCACCAGGAAAGACGCCTGGTAGTACACGGTGCCGAAGAGGTGGACATAGTATACTCTGGGTTGGAGGATACTATGTACAACGCCTGTATGGAGACCCGTGTCACCGCCAAGGAGCTTGTAAGTGTACACTGAAATTGCCTTGTGGTATATTTAATTTTGGGGTAGCATATCGTACTTGTCTTCTGTGGTAGTACTAATTTGAATAGCAGACCACTGCTGGGCGTGTTGTATGTATACACATAAAGCTGAGTTCTATATTTCTGTATTCTTCTCAATAGTATGCATATTGATGAACAGATACTCTCCTATGCATCTAACTCTTAATTGTTAACATTATGCTTGTCGCTGTATTATGTATTTCTATACTGATATTAAGGAAAAACGCGCATGAATCAAGCGCTTCACACCAACTTCTCAGCAGTTATACATGGAAAGTATGTATATCTATAATTTGAGAAGAATCATTCAAGCTGATGGAACGAGAACGACTGTTAAATCATCACACTGCATTAACTTTGTAGGGCGTGGACTTCCGAACAGCGGCATTCTACAATGCCATTGAAAAGATCGGAAAAGTGCTGGAGGAGTCTGGCAACATTTTCAGCAACTAAGTCGACGATAAGAAGTCGCGCGTGCTCTTAGTAGCGCAAATAAAATAGCAGTAGTATGATTCATAGGTTCAACTAGATAAGAATATAAAATAATCCGGTAATTGGTATTTGGTACAAAGAGTGACTGGTGGAAAATCCTCTTGCGCGGGTACTTATTTGCTTACAACTGACACATCTAACGCGACAGGTAGGTACACAATACGTACGAATTTATTGTTATGACCTATTCTGCCCTGAAAACTCCGATCTGTCTTCAGTATACACAATATGTTACTGTTCAAATAGAACATATCGCGAGTATCTTTGCGTCTGTTATTGCCGAGACCCTCACTTTCGTTTCTATTCCTAGTGCGTCATATCATAGTCGAGTGCGTGTTGACTAAAAGACATTGCGCCAAAGCAGTACACTTCCTGATGTGCAAACTGCGAATATCACAAAACGGTGAAAGGGGTGGGCTGTCTCCTATATCAAGTATGACACGAAGTCACCTTGTTTCAGTTCTATTGCATTGCAGGAAAAAGTGTTTTTGAAATAAGATAGGGAAACAGAGTTTGTTTGAGCGCTTTGCGTGCTGTTAAGACTTGAGTGAATGAAGCCGTTAACGTTGGTTCTAATATGTTCAATTAACCGCGCCATTAGATTCATCATCGGCTACTTTCTAAAACACGTGGCAAAGTCAACCGCCAAACGCAATGTCCACTTACTTCTAAGAATACACGTTAAAAAAAAATGAGGCATAGCATAGCCTTCATAGCCATAGGCCCATAGCCTTCTAAATATTTGTCTGATTTTTATGATCTGTAGAAGAAAGCTATGGCATATAAACTTCCTAAAAGAGGCCAATTTACGATATAAAGTGCACCAAGGTGTCATGAGTCAACAATCCAACACACTGTTGAGACGAAGATTCGCAGAATGAGACGCAGATTCACGGAAGTCTGGCATCCGGAGGAGTCTGGACCAGAGCTACCATGTCAGTATTAACAAAAAAAAATAAGAGAAAAAATAGCCGTAATTTTCGTAAGAAATACGTATTAAGGTCCATTCCTAGTTTTTAAAATTAAGATTTACGTAAGGAAATCAAATTTCGGAATTAGGAATTTAAGAAGAATGTAGCACTTAGTCGGACTTTAAGAAATGTTAAATTTTTTATTTAAAAAAACAGGAACATGGCCGATTATGTTCTTAATAAGAAATAAGCAGATCCCGATAATATAATTTTTTAAGAAACGGGATATATTCTTATTTTAACTTATTTTCGCTCACATGGTGACTAAAATCATATATTTAGCATGTATCAATTAGTACTGTAATCAGAGTGTAAATATATTTCGTTTCTATAGTTAGATATATTGTACGTAGGATTGTAGATTAGTATGGCGGCAACTAGTGAGGATCCTGAGGGAAGGGCAGCTACAGAGACAGTCAGCAGCACACCGACTGGAAAGGACACGGCGAGCTCTGTTAATGTGCAGTCAAGCACAAAGAAAGTGCAATCAACATCCAAAGTGTACAAAGAACTCACCAATGATGACGCTATAAGCGGGTCACAGTATAGTTGTTTGAAGATGAACCGAGGGTTGACTAAGATACAAAAACTCGATTTCGCGGCTACAAAGTTTAAAGTAGACGATAATGACTGCAATAAAACCACCTGTAGATATTGTGATAACGATAAGACATATGTTTGATGCCGTAAGAACGCTAATAACGCCATCATTAATTACGAAAAATCAGCACGCTAAAGAGTGGTATGATGATATTAGCAAGCTAGTCACTAGACAACTGGAGAAGCAAGCGAACAAGAATGGGCGGTAGTAGAGTATTATGGGTTTTGGTTCTTTCAGCAAGCGACCACTTATGAAATATAATGCTGCTAAGAGATTAGCAGACTTATTAAGGGTGCGATGTGTTGCAAAAAAAATGATCTTCCTTTT
>NW_014040057.1:0-10087 GCF_001186125.1 Sphaeroforma arctica JP610
ATACTATATTATATATATATATATATATATATATATATATATATATACATATTATATATATATATATATATACTGTGGTCCTTATATAAATAAAATATGACATTATAAAACGGGCAAATGAAAAGAGACATAGATACGGCTACATTGTACAACTTTCACACACCTACACAGGGGCTCGCCCACATAGTTCAAAACTCGTATGAAATATGTTGCACATACATTGCGAGAGAGTCTCTCAGATTCGTCAGCCTGTCGTACACCTTTGGTTTTCGCAGTCTCGCTGACTCTCCTCGAGTTTTTTGATGTTGTTGCATTACGTTTAGTTAATAATCCATAGTGTGATGATACTGACGGCAATGAAGTTAGTTCTAGTTCGTTTCTCGACAAGTCGTCTTTGAGTAGCGAGTTCATCTTGCCACTTTTGTGTTTAAGCAGCAACTCTTGTGTATAGGGATACAGCACCTATAATTTCTAGTCATGAATGTCCACTGCTGAGATGTTACGTATTGTAATTACTCTCCTGGAGAACTACGTATTATCGTTACACTGCTGACTACCACGCTTATGAGTATGTACATATGCTATGTGGCAGTATTTGTATTTACTATAGTGCGTATGCCGTATAGTCTACTACTTTTTATTTTGAAACAAAACAAAAAAAAGAATGTAGTCGCGGACTCGCCTCTTTCTACTTGTGTAAATAAATACCTTGTTTGTTTGTTTTTAAATTACCCGTGCATTGTGTTTTTGTTTTTGTTTTTCTCTTTTTTGTTTTAAATAAATATTATGCCTGATTTAAAAAATAAAATTACAAGAGTATGAAATAGATGTTTGATAAACTTTGTTCTATCCTGATAGGATTTTATAAATATGGAAACAGAAAATCACTGGTTGGAAATTAGGAGAATATAAAAGAATCAGTAAAATCAGTAATCACATATCTGGTGTTATAGTGTTGTGTTTATATTTATATATTTTTTTATTAACAAAATTTTAATAGATAAAAACAATAGAACAAAGTATGTACAGTACTCAACTACCCACTGCCTCAGTTAAAATATATATAAATGACTTTGTCTAAACGACACCCGTGAGACCCGTCACTATAAAATTATTAACGCCAGAGCCCTAGTATTCATCATGACCCTCTGGAATTGTCTCTCAGAAATGATTTTGTCCCTGAGAGAATCCAATTTTCCCTGAAAGAATCCATTTTTCATCTAGCGACAATTTCTACCAAGTATGTATATGTATATGAACCGAGTGAAATTATTTTGAATTTAACAGGACAAAATTCCTTGGACCTGAAATTTACAACAGAACGGGACAAAACCGAATTCAACATTGTTGAACTACAATTGCAATTGTCAAATCAAACGATCATATTTTACATATTTAGCCTTCTTTTCTTCTTGTTGTGTATATTTAGTTTAGAAGGCTATGAAACGATATATTTTTATAAATACTATTCAGAAGTATGGACCCATGAATTCACGCTCACAGGTTTATTACAGAACATTGGCACTCTCTAGTCTGAATTGTTGTATTCTATTTCAGGTGATAGGTAGGTGTAGATTATGTACCGAAAACTGATACTTGACTGTTGTATCGGTAAAGATTTTTTTTGCGCAGTGTACACGCTTAATAGTCCGGTACTTGGACCAAAGTCGCCATACGTGGGCCCATAAATATCGAACCTACCTTTGCGAATGGACCGGATGCGCTTTTGGACATGGGCTCGGGAGTTAATAATTTTATAGTGACGGGTTTTGTATAGACAAAGTCTATATATATAGTATTTTTAAATATGTATAAAATATATCTGCAGACTGCAGACTGCAGACCTAAGCTCAATACGATTTGCCTATATGCGATAAACTTCAAACGTAAACGCAAAAGGTTTGGTTTTTTAAGCGTTTTTTAAAGTATATCGGGGGCAAATCAACTATGAAAATTTTCCAAATGTGTACCTGAAAATTGACCTTTTTTAATGAAGAGGCGATTTGAAACTATTCACAACCGACACAGTGAAGAATAGGACAATTCATGACAGTTAGGCCGCCTCAAAAAATGTACTTATTTGTAAACCCATAAGACTCCCCGATATACTTTACAACGCTTAAAAAACAAACTTTTTGCGTTTACGTTTAAAGTCTATCGCATACAGGCAAGCCGTTTTGAGCTTAGCCCTGGGGCCCTGGAGGCCTGGCCCTTGCACTGTGCAGAGCACAGAAAATAGAGTTAAATAACTGAAAACTCCAGAGTACACTCCAGAGTCGGATATCCTACATTCCTGTCGATAACCGAACCACGGATTGTCGACAATCATTCAAACACATTGTGAATGACGAATCACACACACAGTCTCTCTGGTCTACTCTTTTAGTCTCTAAAATTTCACTCTCTCTATCTTGGTCTCTCCCTCCTTCGGTAACTCCTTCCTCGCAGTGACTCGATTCCTCAGTGAGAACCCCCAGTCCCCCACCAGGAGGCCCCCACCAAAGGCTCTAGCCCTAGAAGGGAGTCGGGACTTGGGACTCTAGACACTCTTCCCCCTATGTCTCTGTTGTAAATTTCAGGTCCAAGGGATTTTGTCCTGTTCTGTGATTAATACATTTTTCAGAATAAAGCTTCAAAAAAAAAATCACTTGGTTTATATAGGCTCGGACGAAATTTAGAGTATCGGGTGCCGTATAAATACCAGGTACATAATGTACATTACTATTTTCTTGAATATATATTCTGAATAAAAAATTGTAAAATGAATTTTCAGAACAGGATAAATAACAAAAATGAAAATACCTTGGACCTGGAAAGTGGAAATGCTGGCATTTACAAAAACCGAACGGGATTTCACTGAAATTTCACTGAAATTTCACACCCGCACAAAAAACCCTTCTTTTTTTTTCACTCTCAGTGAAATATACTGAAATAAAAACAGACCGGGATTTCACTGAAATTTTACTGAAATTTCACCATCGCCTTCTAAATTAAACATTCACACACCGAAAAAAAACCCCCCCCTTCTATTTTTACTCAGTGAATGATTCTATTTGGATACTATAGTTGTTGTTTTTTTAACCCCGAAAACAAATAGAAGGCGATGAGCAAAAAAGTTATATTTTGCTTTTATCAAAAAATATTTTTAAAATATATATTTATTTAGTGAATGAATTTATGTTAGTACCGAACATCTGGTTTTCTCTGAAGCCGGTAACCGTCAGAATTTTGATTGTAAAATATATACTTTATATTACACCTCGTAACTCGACCATATCTGCTTTGAATACGGTATGTGCTTCGAGTAGACGTGGTGCATTTCAACCACCTAAGAAGCAAACTAAATGAGTGCAGAAATGTTTGTGTGGAGTGCGCGATTGTCTTAGTTGTGTCAGCCGTAAAATATCATTACTGAAAGGTCAAGCGAAAAGAGAGAACATTGAATCGGTAACCATGAAAACTCGCAAGTGGTTGTATCGATTGAATCCTGCTCTATTCACGGAAGCAGAGATAGTTACTGCGTTGGCCACAAAATGAGGTACAAGAAAAACAAACAACTGTAGAAAACTAGAAATACGGCCTCCGGGAAGGTGAAGCAAAGAATATGATTCTGCACTTTGCCGTTATAATTATGGACTTAATTATATAAAACAGGGAGATATCAATAGCAGACTGTGCAACCCCAGTTATCTTAGCTCTCTTAGCAGTCGATCAATATAAATCTGATGGAACGAATAGTAAAACAAGAGTAGTATTAGACCTGTCGCCAATCAACAAACTAATTCCGCAACATAGTTTATCCCCTTACCAATGATAAGCGAAATACTACGCAAAATGGAAGGTGCGACTATCTTTTCCAAGATAGACTTAAAAGCTGCATTTCATCAATTACAGATATATGAGCCCCATAGAAAATACTTTTCCTTTGCTTGGCAAGGTAAACAAAAGTATCAGTTTAATGGTGCACCTGGCGGCTTACACATGTTACCTTTTGTCGTACAACAAGTAATGATGAAACTATTTGCGGGCCTGTCAGATAACGTATCAGTCTATTTAGATGATATAGTTATCTTTACAAAGACAACACATGCGTGACTAAACTTTCTGATCTGCGTACCAACAGTGCAGAAAATTCTTCAAACTTACTTACTAATGAGGAACAACCTTTGGCTATTACCTTACCAAATAATAAACATAAGGCACCTACATCGGAAATGATTAATGGACTAAATACTAAACGACATAGAGTACAACATGAGTCTTGAACTCGTACATATAGGCACATACATACTCGATAAGCCATGACCGAAACCGTTTTACTTTCATACCTTCACGGACGTCCATAGTTCTAAAATCTACTGAGGACTATGTATAAATACGGCCTCCAGTCAGTCTAAAATATCAAGATCAAATGAGATAACACATTGTTTATTTATTTAAATTTATAGAAAAATTATTACAAGTTATTTTTCCAATATTTCCATAGGTGTTCTAAATTCACTTTGATGGCTCCAATAGTCTGAATATTTGGTATGACTATTTTAGTTGGACTTGTTTGAGACAATAGTGGATGTAGGATATTATAAACTAAGTTTTATAATCTCTGAACTATTACTTACAGATTTTGGTCTTCCCGTCAATCTCCAAAATCCAATGTCTTTTTCTTTTTTTAACTCTTCTTCAGATGGAACTTTATTTATATTAGCTAATGTATTAACTTGACTTACGTTCTTATGTCTATCTACAAATTAAGCATATGGTCACGAACACCTAGTACTTCTAGTGAAAATTATTCAATAAAGAACAGCTAGAGGTACATCCTGTGTGATCTAGGATATTAAGGCTCTTACCAAGAGGCAGTCCTAATCATTCCTACACAAGCTACCACTGCTAAATCCAAATTGACTTAAATTGTATCTTAGTTTATTTAAAACATACTTTAAAACATGGAAATGTCCATCGAAGTTTACACAACGCAGTTCTCAACGCAAAACATTTCAGCATCACGGACTTGTACCTTACACAAAATGGCGCGCAAATACATCTTAACAAACACCCAGTTCCAGCACTGTCTTTCAGAGAACTTCAGTGGAAGTGGGATTATCAATTGGATAGAGTTCCTGTAGTTTGGGGTGAAGTGGGAGCACAACACACTAAGTGTGTATGCACAAATAGCGAAGAGGTATGTGGTGAGGATATTTCAAGTACAGATGATATATTCTTACCATGCAATGTTGACGATGTGACCAAAAAAACTAGTATGCGATGATGGTTCCCGAATAAGGCTTGCACAGCGTATATGAGTGCGAGCTATAGAAGAAAAGCGTTCAACTATTCGGATTCACAAACATCACTTCCATCCTTCAATATTTAACACAAATGCGAAGACACGAACACGACTGAATTATGATGGTATTCTCCATTTCAAACCATATAGCTTATCGGATGAAATCTCGCCATGACTCACAGATACTTCTAGTAGCAGTCAAACCAACACACCTCGTTCATGTCCGGAGAAACGGCGTATTCTAGCACCCAGAAAGGATAGTTCACAGCTTAGACAGAATAGAACAACAGTAACATCAAACCAAACCAACGATGTGTTCACTCCGATTCTGCGCACACATGCGCATGTTTTACCAATATCAGTACCCTCATCGAGCAACAACACAACACCCACTTCAATACCTGAGTCACGAGAGTACTTCATCTGTTTGCTGACAAAGGACTGTTTCTGTTTAGTGTGATCAGAATACAAGTACATAGGTTTTAGTTGTTTATTTTAGTTTTTTTACAGTTTATCAGAATAATCTGATAAACTTAGTTTTTGCTGACTATTACAGCACATGACTTGTGACTCACTTTTAGAGTCACTAATTTTACAATTACTAATAAATGAACAACGTCTCCCTCTCTACGGATAGAACGTTGCGATACAGTTATTGGAGCGTTCGTTTACCACATTTTTAATTTACCAATGAAGTTGTGAGTTTATTGGTAATTAGGAAATATGCTACTTTATAATAATTGAATGAAATTTATTAGATTGTTCTACAGGAATACAACGGACGAAGAAAAAGAACACCGATTGTTATAATAGCGGAAGTAAGATGGCGCGACAAAATGACGAAATCTTTCAAAATCTACCCGCGGTAGAAGACGATAGTGGGTACACAAGTAGTGATGCAAGTGCCACAATGCCATCGTTGATGTCGAGTAGTGGCAGCGAAGAGGAAGAGACGCTGAGACCGAACGATCAGCACGACCGATGGAATCAGCAAAAGATATCTGAAGTGAACAATGGACGCTTCAGGCTCAATAGAAGCAGTATGGCTAGACAGCTCGAACGTTTCAGGCTTCCTAGACAGGTATCCCGCGGTAGAAGACGATAGTGGGTACACAAGTAGTGATGCTAGTGCCACAATGCCATCATTGATGTCGAGTAGTGGCAGCGAAGAGGAAGAGACGCCGAGACCGAACGATCAGCACGACCGATGGAATCAGCAAAAGGAATCTGAAGGGAACAATGGACGCTTCAGGCTCAATAGAATCAGTATGGCTAGACAGCTCGAACGTTTCAGGCTTCCTAGACAGGTATCTAACTTTACTGTGGCTCCAAGAACGGAGGCAAACAATGACACTACGACCAAACCCAAGAAGCCCACGACCGAACCCAAGAAGCAATCGAATCAGGAACAGACATCTGAAGTATAAGAACGAAATCAGCAGGACAAGAAGGACCAAACGGCCAAGACGAGGGTCCAGTCAGACGATCAGTTAAGTAGAAACGATGGTGCAAAATAGTTTGGTGATTATATGTTGTAGAAACAAATAGTATGGGTGAAATTGTGGGTTAGATATCGAATTAGAACCCTATTCTGGAAATATTCTTGGTTAGAGGATGCTCTGTAGAAATTGCATGAGAGAAATGGAACCAGTGTATATGGTGAGTAAGATCTAAGGGGTTGTATGCATAGAAGCAATCGGGAATAGAATTAGCAATGTTGCTCCTACTGTAGATGGGCCAATGAGATATAATACTACAATAAATACGCCCTAACTCTAGACATAGACAAAGGGAAGAGTTAGGTAGTTCGCAATGTCCCAGTTAGAACTGAAAGGGATTAAAACGAAGGTTATAAAGCAAGTAAGGACACAAAGAACAAGTCAGCGTAAATAATTATAGATATATACTATAATATCATAGGCATAGTACGTTACTAACGTGGTATGAGAGATTCTTCTTGACAAAATTGAGAGATCGAAGGGATAGAGAGTATGTACATATTTAAATGGTACCCAGGTACATTGAACAATGAGGTTAGCAATAAGATCGTGGAACGATACGGACTAATAGTACAATTTGAGTCTTACTGTAAATCAAAGAACCACCTTAGGAGTTACAGTACATAGACAAAGATGATATCTGGTAAATTAGGGGATGTCGAGGTAAGAATTGTATAATACACAGTTAGAATCCACAGAGGCACTAGGAACTACTTGCCTAAGCAGAACTTTGTATTAGAGATGCTCGAAAGAAAGTACCAAGCAGGATCTAGAGGTAAACAGAGCAGTCCGTAGGGCACGACAGGCCGACAATAGGCAGTTATATACCAATAACCGCAACGGCACATGTAGCTGCACAAGGGAGTAAGATTAGCAAAGGAAGGGGAGTAAAGCGAGAGCGGTGGAGCTCTCTAAGGAGCAAAAGTATGTCGCCGAAGAAGGATGTGACTCCACTAGGAGGTTGGAGTAGCACCCAAGGAGTGTAGGGTGAACCCCGACAATTATTTCATCGAAGGATATACGGCACCATAGTCTGCTGGAGGCATGAGCAGGATTCATGTACTATTGTATCACTCTGAAAAGGAACGTAGTGAAGGGCACGGAATAAATCTTTCCTGGAAAACAGTGTCGATACTTGCTGAGATGAGAAACGATCTCTAGGACGGAGAAGTATTTATACCCGACCTATTTCGAGGACGTTTACATACATTTCCAAACCTCCATTGAACCACACAACGTACTATTATGTACAACTTACGTCAAAGCCGTAGGTAGCAACATCTGACCCCTGAACGTCGGGAGGAAGACAACATAGACCGTCGAGGGACTAAGCGCCACTAGTCTGTCACGGACCATACCAGCCAACGAGCTGAGAACGGACGGATGGAACTACAGAATGGAAAGATTCATCACCAAGCAGCGACTAACATTAGACGGGCATCCAAGACACCCAGGGGTGATATCAGCCTAACGAAGGAAGACGTGGTAATTAATGACGAGGCCAAAGGAGATCCCGACCTGCGTGCGGACAGGGGGCAGTCCATTACTGGTGATCATGTAGCTAGTAGTGGACTGCCCTCTTGTTCGTCTTCGGGTATTTCTGGAGCCTCATCTTCCGGTAACGAGCAACCACGCCTCCCACCTAATAAGCGTAGGCGTCGCCGCCGTCGTTCCAACAACAAGGGCACGGTGCAGGGCCAGTCGTCAACACAGAAGCTAACCGAACTCATGGCACAACAACAATCGCTCTTGGAGAAGTACGAACAAAGGCTGAAGCGTACATCTTCAGAACGGCCTACGACAATGTTGTCCGCGCACGAAGCGTTGACTAGCCCACATACACGGGGGCATTGTCTCCGAAGAGGAAGAGACTTTGTCGTCTCTGGAGGAGGCTCTGTCATTCCAAGAATTCGCACGTGAGCAGGTGTTGGCCAAAAAAAAAACCACATGGGCAGGAAGCGCTCAAGAACAGGCAGGACCAGATGAGTACGACCTATCGCCAACAACAACAGCGACAATCATTCGAGAGGGCAGCAACCAGTGAGCATGTACAGACGTCTAAGCGAGCGGAGACGACGTCGCTCACACCTCCACCCACACCGGCGAGTATTGAGAAAGTCGACAGGTACTACACGCACGTATGCTACACTTGAGCGACGAGTTATGCCAAGCAATAGAGGATAATAATACGGCTCGAGCTGAAGCTCTTAGGGAAGCGATCGAAACGCTTCGAGCCACGCTAGAGTCCCGTCCAGTGGAAAAGCGTCCGGTACCATCACCTCGTACATGGCCGGATTGGCCCTCGAATATATACCACCTCCACGGCATCATAGAACGGGACATGAAGGGAGCTCTACTGGAGGCTTTAAGAACGCGCATATCGCAGAGTTAGATGATATTTGGAGCCTTACATGATTCCACAAGATATTATCTTACTTTACGGCTGAGAAATCAACATTGGATTACATACGTGACAATTCTGAACGATTGAAGATGTGGACGCCACAACTACAAATCGAACAGATTTGCTTGCACGAGACTCAAGGCACTGTTGATCCCGCGTTTCGTAAGCTTGCCAAGGGCCACAACCGCAACATGCACACCCCTATTACGGAACAAATGACACAGCTCATGGAGAACCACAGGAGGGCACGTGAACAAAGCCAGACGGATGCAGACTTCCAACAGAATTTATTAAACCACTGCATTGTTCAACTGTTGGAGGAAGCTCTCAACGGCCGTACGTATGAACGCACTCTACAATTGCATCCCAAATGGCAGTTAATGAAGACTCACGAGCTTCTACAGTTGTTGAGTCCCGACATTCAGGACGCACAGCAGCGCACTGCGGCGCGACTCCAGAACCGTAATAATCGCGAAGGCCCACCAAGTAATGGGGCTCGTGACTACACCAATAGCCGCCCTAACCCGCAGACAGTTCGACGACAGTCACAGAACTGGGCACAGCGACCCCAGCCGACATTACCCCCAACGTGTGCTGGATGTCAGGCACAAGCTCCGCCAGGTTCACGTCATATTTCGCGATGTCACCATTTCCGAGCGTCGCCCCCAGGGGGTACGGACGGCAGGGCGCGGCCGTATGACGCCAACCGCACATCAGGAGACGCACAACCGGCACACAGACCGTCCGCAACTCCAACCTTAGGACAGGGACAGCCCAACAACCTGGGCAGAGACTTGGTCACTACACGCCCGACTCCGCAAGTATAGGTGAACGCGATTGCGAACGACGACAGTTTTGTACCACCATCAGCAGCTACAGAGGTACACATCAACACGA
>NW_014040057.1:10107-20976 GCF_001186125.1 Sphaeroforma arctica JP610
CAGGCACCGAACACGACGGAACCCGCCGATGCACGTCAACGGCTGGCACAGGATTTAGAGGCGAACGCGCAGATTGCTGACAAGGCGCGATGTCGTCTGGAAGGGAGCGAAGTTACCATTTTGGTAACCCGTGAACAGGCGATGCACATGCGCAGATCAACGCGTAACTTTATATCCGACCGGTGGCTACCATACGTGGACGAGCAGGTGAAGAAGTGGTTGGCGGATTTGGTGATCACGAAACGGACGACACCGACGACTGTTAACCTCCCGCTCCTTGCGGTCTCGACGTTTGGTGCAGAAGAGAACGTGAAGAAGGTACGCGTATGTTTAGATATGCGTGCTGTCAACGCGCTTATTCTGGGCAACCAGTTCTTGATTCCCAAGGTCAACGAACTTATCTCTCGCCTCAAGAGTAAGAAGTACTACACTACGCTGGATATATCGGCGGCATATAATAGGCTACCGATCCATCCCGATTCACAATACCTGTTTAGCTTTACACACGAGCGTTATCAGTACTCGTTTACATCGGAACCTTGAGCACAATACTGGACTACTTGCCGGTCCACCACTATATCGACGATATAGTTATTGCCAGCGACGACTATGACGAACATATTCGAACGGTGAAGAAGGTGATTCAACGTTTAAGATACCACAGTTTTAAGCTCAACCCCGCCAAGTGTCACTTTGCTATTCCCGAAGTGATGATCTTAGAGAAGAAGGTGTCGGCACAATGCATAGATATTGATCATGAGAAGCAGACCAAGCTTATCGACTGGCCTACCCCACTACGGTACAAAGACATAGCCTCTGCCTTTGGATTAGCAAATTATCTTCATGAACATCTCCCCAACTTTGCGAACACGGTTGCACCTTTGCGCGAGTTATGCAAACTCAAACCGAAGGAGTTGATCGGCGATCGTTGGGAGAAAAGACATGCACAGGCGTGGCAGGCAATGAAGGATGCAGTTGTCAATGCAGTGGCGTTGCACTTTCCGGTCGACGGTATACCATTGAACTTGGAAACCGACGCTAGCGATTACGGTTTGGGGGGAGCGTTATTCCAATGGGTCGACGGGAAGAAACATTATTTAATGTTCTTTAGCAAGACTCTGAACCATGCGCAACAGAACTACGCTACACCAATGAAGGAGTTACTAGCCTTGGTGTACGGGCTGACACATTTTAGGGAACATTTGGATGGGCAACGGTTTACCGTCTTTACGGACCACAAGGCCCTGGTGTATATGAATACACGGCTCAAGCTTAATCTGATGCTCGAGAGATGGCACCATATTATAGCACCGTTCTACTCTACCATATCACATATACCAGGAGTTCCGGACATGTTGAGCAGAGTACATGAGGGGACAGCGGAGCATGACGAACCTGTGATACTGTACACAGACTGTTGACAGTTATTCCCTAGTTACTTTGAACAAGCGCAACAACACTTCGGTCTGAACAATATAGATGTATTTGCGGACCCGTCTAACGTTCAGCTTCGTCGATTTCGGACTAAAGACAATGGGGAAGGGGCGTTTGCCCACGACTGGTCGACAGTCGATGGATGGATGAACCCACCATGAGAGAAGATACATAGAATGTTACGCAAGATATGGACCGATGGTGCGAGGGCAACGGTGTGTCTGCCATGGGTACCAAGGGCACCATGGTTTGACCTGTTCAAACAGTTGTTGCAATCACAACCAGTACTGGTCCCACGAACGCCACACACGTTCCTCAAGTACGCTAAGTATGCCTGTGGCAAGACGCCATGGGGATACACAGTGATTGCACGAGTGGGACCCCCTAACGGGTTCAAACTGGACCCACTGTTTTCCCAGCGACTTGGGTATGCAGAACCAAAACACACGGCGTACGTAATGTGTTTAGATACCGCGCGAGAGATCTCGGTGGCAATGGCGGATCCAGAAGGTCAACCGGCATTTGAGCGGGCGACGCCAGAAGAACAACAACGCCGTACGCGACTCACACAAGCGCACCACGAACAAGAACATCATGGTGCGGCTGATACAGTTTGGCAACTCCGTCAGAATGGTCATGTGTGGCCGGGCGCACTTGAGTTGGCAACGGAAGGTAAACGGCAGTGCGCTACATGGTTGGGACAGGATACGCTTCGTATGTTTCCACCCGATGATTAGCATTGACGCGCGCTACCCGTGGGACCATATTCAAGTCGACTATATCCCGATGTCACTTGAGTCCAGATGAAAGAACAATTATTTACTTCACGTCCTGGACAATGATACAGGCTACTCAATCCTTCGAGCGACACCGGACAAGACGAAGGAGACGACGGCACAAGCCTCGCAGACACGGACACGTAAACGCCAACGTGCCCAAATCCAAATTTTTATCTTCAGATATGCCTACTCGGTAGGACGGTGCGCTCGAACCGTAATCGTCGAGCCCTCTAGCTCTCAGAGGTTAAATGCCAGCACACTGCTCTAGCTCCCAGAAGATAACTGCCAGCACATTGCTCTAGCTCTCAGAGGATAAATGCCAGCAACTAAGTTATTTGGGTATTCCTCACTATCTCTAAAACTGGCACACTGCTTTTCGGTCAGTGCTTCAGTTTGGGGGGGGGTTGTGGTCAGAATACAAGTACTTAGGTTTTAGTTGTTTATTTTAGTTATTATAGTTTTTTACAGTTTATCAAAATAATTTGATAAACTTGGTATTTGCTGACTATTATAGCACATGACTTATGACTCACTTTTAGAGTCACTAATTTTACAATTACTATTGAATGAACAACGTCTCCCTCTCTACGGAGAGTGAACGTTGCGATACAATTATTGAAGCGCTCGTTTACCACATTAGAACAGACAGGGGAACCAACGTTACTGTGCGCAATTTTGATATTCAATTGGTTGAATTTTGACCATCGTTTAAGCGGGCTTGTAAGGTGGTCTCACAAAGAGAGACTAAATTGTCGTGCACAATTGAACGCGGAGAAGGAAGATGAAGATTTATGACAGCACTCGTAACGATTTTAAGATTGAAAGGGAATACAAATGGCCAAGTAGCAAATTACTTTCGCATATTGATCCGTCAGATGATATATTTTC
This sequence comes from Sphaeroforma arctica JP610, assembly GCF_001186125.1. Taxonomy (NCBI): domain Eukaryota; class Ichthyosporea; order Ichthyophonida; genus Sphaeroforma; species Sphaeroforma arctica. Next base: position 13,209 of record NW_014040057.1, read on the forward strand.
TATTTCTCGTGAAACTGCAATCGCTGAAACTAATCATGAATATATTTACAGCTTATGGTATGTATTTGGCTACGCAAACATCGCTTACTGCATCGTCTTCTACAACTGCACGTGGAACTGCAATCCCTGAAACTATTCCTGAAATTGTTGACACGCAGGATCCAGCTAATGATATTTATATGCCTAAGGTCACAACATTTACTGTTCCGTGCTCTACCCAGTTGTAAAGTATTCAGCCCTTTCCATAAGAAAGAGTACGTTAATTGTGTGCAGGATCAGCCTTTGTCGTACATTAGTCTCAATGACCCTGCAGACTTGTATTACAGAATCAATGATCTCAATATTATTAACAAACATGAACCTGTGATCAGTTCTACACGGAAACGTGCGTTCGACGCCCCAAGCGCGCAATTCAAATGCAAAATAACCAATAGATAATTAATTTACATCTATTAAACCATGCACGAAACCGAATCAGAACAGTACTCAACTCTCTTCCCCCGTATTTCTTAAAAATATACACGAGGTTAATCCATACAAGGACAGGGAACCTCAATCGCTTGGAACACACGGGAATTTACAATATGATGCAGACAACCCAATCGAATTTCGCATAGATTCGGACAATGCAGAACATTTGACACAGATTTATAAACATAGTTTTACTTGCGCCAAAGGTAAATCTGGGAAAATAGGTTGCCAAATGGCAAAACCATCTCCAATGCAACCAACTACCCAATTTCTTCAAATATTTCATGATAAACAGGATGATTTAATCACTACTGAACCTCTTACAGTATAAGACTACCTACTGTTGTATCTGTGACTACGCAAAATATGCATGGGGTCGGAGATAATCGATGCATTGCTTTTGCAACCCGCAGACGAAATAAACGTGATACATATGTACACCCGTGCAGCAATTTATACGGATGCAAGGGGCTACTGGTGTCGGTAAACCCTGGTCTGTAAACTGTGTGAGAAACAAATTGCCTCACTCCCATGAAATTCGGTTTAGGTGCATTCACTGGCGTTGCGGTTATTCTTTCACCCGATGGTGAGACCCTTTCTCGTTCATTTTCTTTGTCAAGCAGAGACATTTACATTCCTTTAGAGACTAATGTTCGCCTTCGCCTACGAGAAAAACTTGGTCGCATACGCGTTCTTGTAATAGATGAAATGACATTCGTTAGTGCAAACTTTATATACAGCATTAATCGCAGATTACAAGAAATTTTTAACAATGATGCAGACTTGTTTGCCGGGATCAGTGTTGTCCTCATGGGGGACTTGAAGCAGTTGCCCTCATGCAGGCAACAATCCACGCACAAACCCATGCTCACATGTTGTCGAAAATCAACGGACGTGGCTGCTATAGAACTTTTGCAGCGCTTCACTGTGTACAAATTCAGCACACAACATCGCACGAACGATCAAAACCAGATTGAACTATTAAAACACTTTAAACCCAAAGCATCAATAGGTCCTAAAAATCTTACACATATACAACCGTTATCTCCTACGTTAATAACAACTGAACCTTTTAAATGGCTCACTGCTCCCTATGCTTGCCTCGTCAACAAAGAGCGCAGTTCTGTGAGCTCTTTGGGAATATGCCAATTCTCAAAAGCTACTCAAAACGTCGTGTACAAATTCAAAAGTCTGTGATAGTGACTACGACTCGAAATTGAACAAAGACTCTCTCACTTTCTTCCCTGAATTATATCAATACTTTACAACAGGCCTTCCTATTATTCTAACCCATATTATTTGCGTTCAGTATGGGCTCGCTAACGGCACCAGGGCCACATTGGTAGACTTTTGTTATGAAGATTTGCATAAAAAGTCAATTTTTGAATCGTCCAAGCATTTAGCTTCCATAGGCATCCCTTTCGGAATGGCCATTTGATGGACGCTGACGCATGTGCTCATTCGTGAACAACTCAGCCAATTTCGTGAATTTTCAATGGCGAATTTTGACGCGTCTATTCTAAATGACACGGTCCAGACGGCGTCGGATGTGGACTTTCTTGAGCAACAGGTGGCGCCAACATAGCAACCACAATGGACTCCTCAACACCCAACGCAGGTATTGACGACGCCCACTGGCCAGTTAACTATCAGCGTGAAGGACGAGATGAAGCAAATCAGCCCCGTTAGATGAGAAATTGGCCGCACGAAGCCGATACCTCAGGTGGTACCTTACGATAATATGCACGTGACTCGAAGAGAGCTGATGTTGAAACACGATCAAAATCGAGCACAAGAAATTCCGACACCAGATGAGATGCCGACCGACTTTTGTGATTTGAGTTGTACTCGGGAATCGACGACTGTGATGAGATCTGCCGGTCAATTTATTTTTGGAACCAGCGGATTTACATTTGGCATTGAACACTTCCAAGAATTTGTCGTCGTCGGCAAGGCGCTCCTTTGATGCATTTCGCAGAGTGATGAAATCTCCACGGCAACGGCCTAATCACGGTCAAGTAGCAGGGAATTTATTTCGTGACAAGCTGTTTCGTCGTCCACGCTTACCAGAAGAGATGAAGGAGTGCTGTACGGTTGAAAATATGAATTTACCCGATATTATTGATATAATTCTGGGCATGGACATTATGGGAGAACTAGGACTAGGCCATACTGGCCTATCGTCACCATTTCCAGAAGTAGTCGGAATATTATGGATGAACTGCTCGAACCGATATACATTCGGATGGCCCCAGACTTATCAGAGCCAGAAGATATTCGACACCGGCTACAACAATAGTTAGACGCTAACGAAACAATTTGGGATGTAGCTCTTTGTATCCTACCAGGTACTGAAATATCACTACCCATACCTCGCGATAAACTCTTGGGTCTACGACGACAAACACGTAACTTTGTGTATGACAAATACGACCCATACGTCATACAGTACGTACACAGATGGGAACATGAGTTGGTAATCCAGCGTCACACATCGGTGTCGATGGTCAACTTGCCTCTTCTGGCGGTATTATCATTCACACCGTCGGGGGAACTAATTAAGATACGGGTGTAATTGGATTTACGACAGATCAATGCTCTTATTTCAGGAGACAAGTTTACATTACCGAAGGTCAATGAGATTATTAGTAACTTGAGGGGTAAGCGATACTATACTGCGTAGGAACTATCGGCCACATATCATCGCTTACCCATACACGAGGACTCACAACATATGTCCTCGCTTACATGGGATAGTCACCAATACTCGTTCACGTCGGCTCCGTTTGGACTATCGACAATTACGTCCCAATTTCAGCGCACAATTAGTAATTTGATGGCGGGATTAGACGTGCAATGCTACGTTGATGATCTTATAATTGCGTCTGATAACTACGAGGATCCGATTACTACAGTTGAAGAGGTCATCCGACGGCTCACCGAGAACAACTTCAAACTCAACCAAAAGAAGTGCCACTTGGCAGTGGGCGAGGTTATGGTACTGGGGAAGAAAGTACCTGCAAAAGGAGTAGACGTCGATCACGAGAAACAGCAACGGTTGATAGACTGGCCAACGCCACGATGTCATAGGGACATCGCGTCCACATCAGGTCTGGCTACTTTCCTATCTGAACACTTCCCTAATTTTGCACATAAAGTGGCCCCACTCCGGTCGTTCTCGAAACTCAAGTTGGAAGCATTCTATCTTTTTTTGCCTTTTAAATAAGGCCACGTTGCGTGTTATCCGACTAGTGGCTATATTTAACGCACTAGAACCGTCGGGCTTGTGTCAGCGACAGAGATTATATATGGTCCTATTCATTTATATGTTAAAACAGTAGCATCGGAGTCGCGTTGACGTATGTTGAATCTATCTCCCATTTGATATTCTGCTAACTTTTTGGTAGCATTCTATCTTTTTTTTTGCCTTTTAAATAAGGCCACATTGCGTGTTTCTCGCAAGCAAGGATATACAACGTTATATATACGTTGTCGGAGTCGCGTTGACGGATGTTGAATCTGTCTCCCACTTGATATTCTGCTAACTTTTGGTAGCATTCTGTCTTTTTTTGCCCTTTAAATAAAGTCATATTGCGTGTTTCTTGCAAGCAAGGATATACAACGTTATGTATAGATTGTACCTTCTCTGACCATGGCAACTCACGGCGTTCAGGTTCGTCTTTGTTAAAGGGTATTTGTAACTCACTATGTCTGCCACGAAAATAGTGAGCAAGTGTTTTTCCTGTAACCGTATCAGCACACTCGTTCATTTGTGTTTGTACCCACTTAAGGTGGTACCGCCAATCATCTGCATCATCCGTTGCTGCAGTACGTAAGAAGAACTTAAGTCTTCTATGGCGCGTTTCACTAGCGCCTTGTATTTGCGGTTTATATGGCACACCCCTTTTATGGCACATGCCTGATACGAGTACTAACAATTCCATTACATCATCGCAGAACTCACTACCGTTATCAGAACACATTATGTAGAGTATGGAGACCAACTGAAAGGTGCAAGACAAAGGATACAATAGACCTCTTCTCAAGTACAGTTATATCCGCTAGGAATAGTCCCTAGTCTGAAAGCACCGAACTGAGTCTTTATTTGTGTTTTCTAATTCACTAGACAGATTTCTACCTGAGTGTTACTCTCACACGCGGAGTCCCGGTATAGCTTACCGGATCTACCACTAATATTTCTGATGACTCTAATATCAGGAATATTTGAATCCTAATTACAAAACTCAATATTTGATTGTTCTGCAGTTTTGGGATTTGTATTGGTTTTTTTGATAATCCGGTCCCTAGATGCTACAGCCCTCCATTTGTATTCTTCTTAGCCTGCGTGGGAGTGGAAAGTGACATCTTACAGTACTAGATTATCTAGTGGTTGGTGTTTTGTACAGGGAAAGACTTGTCTCTTAGGAGGCATAAGATGAAAGTCCTGCCACCATTATCTATTATTGCATATTGCCTATTAATTAAATCTATACTATGACGGGAGTTCTCTACCACGCTCATCGGAGTCAGTTTTGACCGGTGCTCTCGGTTGATCTCAAATTGGCTTAGGAAAACGCATCTCAACGGTGGCTCTACAACGAAGTCTTTGGTCTTTATCCCTCTGGTATGTGGGCGGGGCATGCTTCAAGGCGAGAAAAGTGTGAGTGTCCTTCGGTGTCAGTGAGACTTGCTTAGGTCCCCCGCCTCGTGCGCTTTCTGTTGCTCGTTGATCTTTCATCAGTACTCGTTGCTGTTGATGTAGTTGCCCTATATTGCCTTCGTTTGCGTCGAGTGCGTTGTAAGAAAATCAGCATCTGCGATGTCTGATTCATGCGTCCAGGTACGTTCTCCATCTGTCCAATGCAGTAGGTACTCCTGGGACCCATCACCTCGGATGGACAGCCTATGGTCGACTATCGAGGAAAACTGAGTCTCCTCAGGTTGATGTTAGGGGATTTTTGGAAGTGAATGTTTCCGGAGCATTGACCTCTTTTACGAGTCCAATTAGCTCATCACTGACCGAGTTAGGCTATTCGGGGGCTTTAGTCCTACCAAGGTTACAGACAAAATACTCGTTGCCCTCCCTGCATACTATTTTGTATGGTCCGCCATATGATGCTGGCATCTTGTTCATTTCACCTTGATAGCAGACCATGACAATGCCCCCTTCCTGGAATTATACATACATTTTTGTTGTTGGTATTTTCGGTCGTATGCTGCACAGATCTTCTTTTGATATTGCACAACATTATTTTCTAGTTGTGGCCCGATGGCTTCTTCTAGATTCTGCAGTCGCTCTTCCCAAGATACTGTTGTACAGGGTGCGGTCACTGACTCTTTTTAGTCCGTTAGTTGATTCTGTCTGCGACCAAAGTAAACGTTAAATCGTGGTGACTTGTGCTTTCTTGATGTATGCGGATTGTGGCCCATCTGTACGAAGGGAAGTCGTGAAAACCAGTTACCTGGGTTTTGTTCAACAAATCTCCGTGACAGTGGTACGAGGTCTCTATGTGATCGTTCGTTCGCGACTAAGACTTTAGTTTGGTACGGCCGAGAGACTAGGTGTTGTATCGTCGCTTGTTCAACGACTTCGAAAGTATTCCATTAACATATTCAGTGCCTTGGTCACTCTGTATGATTTGTGGGAACCCATGTTCGCACATGATTGATACTAGCGTACGTGCTATAGTAGCCACTGATTTGTCCATCATTGGTCGTAGTATGTTTTAATTTTTGATATGGTACGCATCCTTCGATGAACTTATGTACATGTTGTTGGATTTGGGGCCATTCCTGTCCATCTGTTTGCAACTTATTTACAGTTTCCTCGGGAGTGTAATGTCCCAAGTTGTGGTATTGCTCGATGATGTTGACACGTGTCTTGTATTATGTTGTCTGCGGTGCATATCCAGAGTGAACAGGTTGTGATGCTGCAACATGTATGGCAGGTTGTTCCCGCGTTGAGTCAAAGTATGGAGACTTCACTACCATCTTTGCTACTAATGTGACGCCCCATGGGGTCTTGCCACACGCTTTCGTGCATTCCTTGAGGAACGTATTGTTTGTGTTTTCCACTATCATCGGGGTTTCTTCTAGTAAAGACAAGAACGTTGGAAACCACGTTGCATTAGGGTGGTATGGTACACATACCGTGATGCTGGTTGCCTCTTCAATGACTTTGTCAAGGACCTCAGGTATGAGTTCCCATGACGGGTTCGCCCATGCATTCACTTCCTGCGCCCACTTCCATAGGACCGCATTCTGCTCTTTGATATAGTATTTATCTGTGTGTGCATTGTGTGCTGATGCAAACAGATCTACTGTGAATTTCCCAAACCGTCTTTCAGCTTCTTTGTAGAATCTGGAGTGTAACATCCAGTCTATAGCTGATATGGTTATGGGCATGCTAGTTTCCAAGGTGGTGTACTCTTGGCTGTGAGCTGTTGTTTTCACGTCTTGTAATACCACTGACGTTTTAGTATTAAACGTGTATTCGTGTAGACGCGACAACACATCTACCATCTGGTTGTCCTTACCTGGGACATGTATGCTAGAGAAGTGATGGTGGAATATTTTTGCTATCCATTTGGCTAGCATTGTGTGTAACGTCTGTTGGCTGTTCATTTGCGCGATCTCTTTATGATCTGACCACAGTGTTATGTACCTTCCATTGATGTATTCGGGAAAATGTTCCATGCTGTATACCAGTGCTAGGAGCTCTTTTGTGTTTGTGTCATAGCGTTGCTGTGCTGGATTCGGGCCATTGGGAAAATAGCGAATATCTCTTCTGACTCCATCGATGACTTGAAATAAACATCCTGTTGTACCATTTTCACTAGCATCGCTCATGATTTGAAACGGTGCCCCATCAACAGGGAATGCTATTGTCGCCGAACGCGAGATGGCTTCTTTGAGTTCTTTCCGCTTCTTTATTAGTTCCGGTATCCATAACATGGATATGTTCTGGTTCATTTTTCCTTTCATTAGGTTCCGGAAGTGTTTAGTTGTGTGGGCAAAGTTGGGGACATGATCGCGCATATAGTTCGCGAGTCCCACCGCTTTGTGCATATCTCGGTTCGTTCTGGGTAGTGGCTAGTCCTTCATTATTTTCTGTTTTTTTCTGGATCCGCTTTGAGTCCCTATGTGGTGGCTTTCACACATAGAATGTTGACCACTTTGACCGTGAAGGCACACTTGTTGTGATTGAGTCGGAAGTTTGCTCCATTCAGTCACTTGATTACTTCACGAACTGTCTTGCGGTGATCTTCTTCTGTAAGACTCGCAATGACTATGTCAT
>NW_014040057.1:20996-32116 GCF_001186125.1 Sphaeroforma arctica JP610
TTGTGTTTGTGTGTGTACATATATATATATATATTTTTGTGAGTGTGTGTGTGTGTGTTTATATATGTACATATATATATATATATTTAATATATATATATATATATATATATATCTGTTCATATATGTACTCATATTTATATTTGTGTATATATATATATGCCTATGTGTGTAAATGTGTACGCATTTTAGTATATATATATATATATATATATATATATACGCGTGTGTGAATATATATTTATATTGAGTATGAGAATGAATATGAACATCTACATTTACATCGATGACTACTTCTACATATGTACGTATTTGTGTACATTTAAATATATATATATAAATATATGTCTGCGTCTGTATGTGTCTGTGTCTTTGTCTGTATGTATGTATGTATGTATCCTTACATATATATATATGTGCGTGTGTGTGTGTGTGTATGTATGTATGTGTATATATATATATATACTACCACTTGTATATATATGTTTCTATATTTAATTGTTTTATTTTATAGTATATTTACTTATATGTGTGTGTGCGTGCGTGCGTTGGTATGGATTTGTATATTAGTAAATATTCATCTTTATGTGCAAAATAGTAAATTCGAATTAGAATATATTTGACTGATTGCCCTTTCACATTGAAGTGATAGAGACTTGTTTGTTGGACCAGTTTATGTATGCGTTAATTTGGGCATGCAACCTTTGTATTGGAAAGTGCGTCATGAAAGGTTGAGCTCAGTTGCGTAAATTGTCTACTGAAAGCATCATGGATGTTTTTTGCCCAATAATGTACATACACTCTGTACGGAGATTTCTAAGTTCACTTGCACAAATGCGCAGAAAGTACACTCAATGGTTTTTTTTCCTCAGTGGCCGACGTTTGTTATGTAATTTCTTAATATCATGAAGGTGGTTGCTTCACGTCAAGCACACAACCTGGTGCGGATACTATGCTTGATGCGATACGTTGTTTCACTGAAATCATTTAGCTGTTATTTTGATCTTCAATATGTTTTACCTCGATCAGTTGAAACTTGCCGTGAGCGTCATTGGCTACTGATATTGTATACATTTGTACGAACGCTTTGTACTCTTGTGCGTGTTCTCGACCGGGAAGGCGACTGAACTTCGCCTCACATTATTATACCAGTCGCTGCTAATCGAGTAGCTGTGTACTATACGTCTGCTGCTTTTAATATAGTTTCAAATGTGGCATTAACCGAACTCATCTATCAAACAGGGTGCTGTTTGTCAGCTCGTTCGGTGGGACACTGGCCGTCAACTTTGGTTTGGTTCCATCTGGATATATCTTCCTCAGATGGGATGATATCTATTCAAATTTCCAGGTATGCTTAGTGATGTCCGGATTGAACCTTGAGCAACGAACTTTTATCACGCACCTCTGGTTTGAAAATTTTTTGTTCATAGAGTTATTCCAGGAACATTTTCTGGTTCTGAAACTCGATTCGACAACCCTGGTACTATTCGACGAGTGCTGGATACTAGGATAGTTGTCACATATACATGTCTTGCCACCCAGTTGCAGTGGATCTCTAAACTATATAATTTAAACTTGTTATTGTTCTGAATCGTCGTTGTAGGTTCCCCTGTATATCGTGTGTATCGAACATATCGAACATTTATAGCCCAGAAGCATGCATTATTTGAGTTTGTACGTGTCGGATACGAACCCTGTCCTCGATGTATTGGGCAAGACCACTAACGTATTGCGCTTACAATTGTTCTTCCACCTCAGATTTGGCGATTCTTCACGCCGTTCCTCTTCTATGGTAAGCTGGGATTCAATTTTATAGTACATATGATATTTTTATATCAGTACTCGAAACTTCTAGAGACGGAGACGTACGAAGGAAAACCTGCGGACTATCTTTGGTTGCTGATTGTGAATTCCTCTCTACTCATTGTATGTGCGAGCAAGCTTGTGTTCGGCCCATTCTACTCGAATGTTTATCTCGACTTAATAATACTCCACCTGTATTGTTGTCATTTGATTGCTATTAATATCCTGAGACGGGCGCGCCTTGAGTGGCAACCTACCTTGCACATCGACTATACATTAGTAATAAAGTCTCAGAAAGTAGCTCATAGCACATGCAGTTTTGCAGATTGTTTAGAGTGCCTGGCAGTCTTATACATGCCATACCTTCAATGTAGACCTCAGGGAACATATACAGTACTGCGAGGGATTGTGGATGAGCTTGCTCAGTGTTCACATGCTGTAGGGAGTGTATGTGCTGTTGCGTCCATGCTCAGGATTGAATTGTACTGTATGGCGCAGCCTAAGATCTACAAGCGTAGCGATAGCATGTTCGTAGTTTGCACGCGCACTCTATTTGATCGTTGAATGTCATCAATTACAGTCTCTTGCACCTCTTCTTCTTATCAAGACTTGACATTTATGTACTCGTAGTAGACCATGGACAACTAAATCAATATTTTGGCTGTTTGACGACGTTCTGCAATACACCTTTCTGTCTCGTTTCAAGTGCTGAGTACCTCATTCTGTTTACCACAGTTCACCACTTTTCTTCTCCCATTTTTTATATAATTGTTAAGAAATAGCGGTCAATTTAGTTCATTATGTATGAAACATGTTTGAATAGTTGGCTAATCGCGCATCTCGTCCCTATTTCAGATTTTTGGATTTCTGTGGCCGCTGCGTGTCCTGTCCATCTCTCTGCTGCTGTCATTGGTCTATGTTTGGTGTCAACTCAACAAGGACACGGTGGTCAGCTTCTTCTTTGGTCTTCGATTCAAGGTTAGTGCTTCGTTTAAGATAAGAAACCTTCGTCTGGTGTGTTGTGTTTCCTGGTTTCGTGCTCTACCGTCTCCTTATATCTAATTTGCTTGCTCTGTATTCCACTCACATAACTGCTGCGTACACAACATCCAATTGTAATACTTTATTGGATTTCCCGTGCACACTAAGCGTTCGCACTAAATCTCTGATCGGCAAACCACCGCTGATGGTCGTACATTCCAATCATAAAACAACAGGCTCAGTATTTCCCGTGGGTACTGATGGGCTTTAACATCCTGATGGGTGGATATCCTCTGCTGGAATTCATTGGTGTGATGATCGGGCACAGTTTCTGGTTCATTACGTACTACTTCCCAGAGAATAATGGTTGGAGTCCGCTACCTACACCCGAATTTCTGTATGTTGTTCTACAATAATGTTTCACTCCGCGTGGCTTATTTTCGGTATTATATATATATATATATGTGTGTGTGTGTGTGTCTATATATATGTGTGTGTGTATGTAAACATTCATTCCCAATTGAGTGGGATGGTCGGGATAGTGCCCCCGTTCAATTTTTATAAAGTGCTCTCGAGTATAACGGGAGCTTCATAAGCCGTGTTCCAATTGTGTGTTCAATTGTTTGGCAGAGCTTAATACATAGTGATTTTGGCCATTCAAACCTATATTAATCCAGTTTGCCGTCGTTTACGCTATAAAATTGTATTGATGTCGAGGTGTGAGAGCTGAGTGAATGTTATGTGTATCGTATGCTTGCGTAATCGCTTGACTACTCATGCACCCATCGAACTGCCAATACTTGAATGACATGCACCCAAAAAGGGGAAAAAGTGAAAATGAGGAATTCAACTGTCACCGTCAGCGTGGCGGATCAGAATGAAAAGGGACTAGTCAAACACATACTTGTCTACATCTCGGCATGGGCCGGTTTCATCACCCAATACAACCTATTTAATGTGCACACACAGTGTTATTAACAGAACTACTACCCTTCAATACAATATGTTTCCTTAAAACTGACTGGTACCAGTTTGTACCTGTCTTCGCACATACATCGGCTGCAGTACCTGCATCGCGGAACCTCTTGACTTACACTGTACAGCACGCATATATTTTCTATCTGCTCTGTGGCACCTCACCTCCATTTCATATCTAGCTGCGGTCTCGCAATCGGGTGTTTAGTACTCATATTTAGTTGCTTACGACTGGGTCTGATCAACCAACCTCACCGTGTCCCGTCAATTCGCCAATTGTAAATGCTACTGCTCATGATCATCCACAGGATGTACAGTACTCAAGTAAACCTGGTTTACATATCATTCTCTCTGGGGAAAAAGTATTCAAGATTACTAATATCGCTTCCGTGCACATGCACGAATAGGCGTGAATATTTCCCAGACAGGCGTCTGATATCTGGCACACACGGGGCGCCAGTGGACCGTGGAGCTACATTCGAACAAAGAGCCGCCGCGGGCAATGTGCGGCAGGTATGTGGTTGAGTTTTGTGTCGGGCCAAAGGTGTCGGCTAAGTCTTAAGTTGTGTATTTGCGTTAGCATATGTATTATCGTTCTATATCTAAGCTTGATCTACAGTTTACATCACTATCGTTACACTACATCGAATTTGGACTGCCAAGTCATTCGCGCAGGTCAGCGCGCGGGCTTCTCTATATATGATCGCTTGATGCTTTTCTCTGAAAGATGTGCCTTGATAATGTAGTCCAGAACGTTCTTACCTGCAGTTTCTGACGTTCTTTGTCAGATTGGTTATGTGCATGCGTTCACTAATTTTTCCCTTCCAATTCGACAGAGAGGATACGACTGGGGTGCTGGACAAGCGCTAGGCAACTAAATACATTAAATACATATCATGATGAAAGCAGATGAAGGAGCGTGAGCGTTTCAGAAGAGTGTCTCTGCCACAAACCGGGCGAAAGGCGACTCGACGATCGCTCACCTGAGGGCCGTGCAATTGTGGTACAACTATGTCTATCACTTGCAAAGTATATCGATATTGTAAATAAAAATCAGCAAGTGGGTCGAGTGATGCAGTTGACTGTCTCGGTATGCTGCAAATACACCAGTGACTGTGGGAGTATTGGATTTGCGGACAGCTCCTACGGTTCGCTTATCATCTATAATCCACCGGGGCTTCTGACCAACTCGGGATAAAAATAAATGCAAAACGGACTATGTCCAAACTACGTATGCACATCCATATACAGACAATTTTTGAGGTTTATTGGGTAGCTTTAAACAAGTTTATGAGGTTGTTGAGCAGCTTTAATGCTCTACAAGACTATTGTCAAAATACCATTTCCATAGTATTGAGGTCCGTGTAGTTGAACTTGTTCCCTTGTTCTGACTGCAACGGCGCAAACATCATAGATGTTAGTGCGCGCGGTGACCGTGGGCTGGACGGGGTTGGGCGACCCAATCGAGGACAGTATGAGCTGTCTGAGTTTATCCTAACGAAGGGGCTATCAAGCTCGCCGGTGGGTGATAGTTTATGTATGAAGTTCCGACTTTTGTTCGACGGCAAGAGGTCGCTTTGCTGTCGGCAGCCGATGCCTCCGGCTTGTGTTGATTTCGTTTGCTGTATCTCTAGATGTGTTCACTGACGTAGCCATTTTGTCTGTACCACGCGCAGCCAGATTCTCCTTACCACAACAAGTAATATACCTATTTTGGCTGTGACTATCTGTATGTTGTTGTTGAGAATCTATCCGTTGCTCTGATAAATCTATCCGTCGTCCGCTTATGTCAGTTCGTTGTCCACCCGTCGATTCCGCCTGATCTTGTTGCTCTGTACGCGTCCCCACCGGTGTGGAATGCTGAAATTGTAAGTCCGCATCTTTATCTGATGTTTGTTGGCTGCGTTTATTTCCAAAGTATAAGTCGATCGTGAAATCTTCAAGCGCTATGATATTCTGTCTGCGAATAGCCTGTGTTGGGTCTGAATTTTGTTTTACAAGTCTGCTTGAACCTATGGAATTTGGTAATCTGGCTTTAGTCAATTTAGGAGGTGGTGCATTGGTATACATTTTATGCATCGCAAAGGCCATAATTCTAATTCTGATGCGAATACCGATGCAAAATTGCCTAAAATACAAATAAGAAAGAAGATGGCTTCTGTTTCACTTAAATAGGTCTAGAAAGAAATTTGTGTACATGAAAGTACTGTATGTAACTGCATGAACCTTGTCATTCCTATTAATTTCTACATAATGATCTCAGCATTCCAACTCTCAACTGCAGTTTAGCATCCCGTACATAGGCTTTACTTCAACTAATATATACAATATTATTCTTATATTACATTACGAATGTGACTCGCTAGAGCACATCTGTACAGAAGACGATAGAACTTATCCTTTAAACCCCCTTTAAAGAGGTCCTCAAGGCTCAAGGTTCAAGTTTCTTAGAGGCCGAGTCGCCGAGGCCCGAGAGTGGGAAACTGGGGAAACCGGAACCCGGCATCTCTCGAGTAGAGGTCCAGGAGTCCAGTCACTTGAGAGATCTCGACGATAGTTCTATAGTAGGCAATCGTTTTTAATCACCAGTTCTATTTACGGACATCACATCAGAATGCCCAAACCTCAAATGTCCTCAATCCGCTATTACCTTTTAGAAAAAACCCAATAATTAAAAAAGGAGTCCAATAATTGAACGTTTTTAATACGCTTATTTACTTGATTTACAAACTTTAGCAACGTATACGCAACAAAAGACGTGAAAAAACCTATTTACCTATTATTCAAATTAAATGGTCACCGTATCAATGATCTTCGAACATTTTAAACCTCAGAGCTCCGAATATGCACCCGTAGAGCGAGCACCATAGGGCCAACCGACTTAAACATAACACGAATTCAAAGTTTACACCATGGCCTTCTGTAAAATTTAGGTTATGAAAAAAACGTATTGCGGACCTGAAGCATTTGTGATTTTTTTTTAAATATGACTGAAATTTGAGGCAAAAAAATGTAGCCTTCTTCTGAAATCAAACACGAAATACATTCTTTTCTTTTATACTGCTACATATTTACTTTTTTTTAAAAGATAAATTCTTGTTTTATTTTAGTAGGCTACATACATATGTATTTTGGTATAAGATTTTTTTTATGATTTTTTTTATAAAAACCCCAAACCAATAGTGGTTTTTTTAAATTGAGAGTGTTATGATTTATTTTTTAAAAACCCAATATATTTATGAAGTCATGAACCAGTTCATATAAAAAATTCATTCCAAAAATGTCATTTGAAGAAGGCTATAAAAAAACTCTTTGTGAGTCATCATATGTTTTTAAAAGTGATTTTTTTTAATTATGATATATTATTACCTTTTTGCTTTTTTATATCGTCTTATATATAAATATAAATAGCTTTTTTATTTGATCCTGTCGTTTTTGCAATGTAAAATTTCAGTGGTGGGTAGATAGGTTCTCGAGAAAAACTTGAATTTAAAAACAACCAAGTTGAGATTTGCTACAAGAATACGTATAGAATGCGTTTCAAACTTTTAATGTTGAAAGGAATTGACTCCTACTTCCAGGAGAGTTTTAGGATTTAGGGTTTAATTATTATAATAAACATTTGTGTTGTAAACTATAATTATGGAAAATTGGTGTACGTTGTAAATACATCTAAGAATAGAAGCTGTAAGTTGTAAATTTAAAACAATTGGCATATGTTGTATATTACACTCGGTAAAATAAAACATTTCTAAATATATCAATGATCATGAAAGTCGCAATATAATTTTTAAACCTGTGCTCATAAAACCAAAACCCGGGGGCAAACTGACAAACAAAAGCAAACCTTTTTAAATAAGCCTAAAAGTATAAAGAATAAAAAAACTTACCCAATTGCAAACGCCGATCGCAGAACGAACTGACATGATGTAAATCTCACATACATGATACAGGGACTTAACGGTCAACTGTGTCATAGTGCGACGCAAGCTTATACGGAATAGCAATAAGCCCAAGCTGACTGCACATTCGCGAACACTGCTGTACACCAATTTAAAGATATCATATTCTACTTTATAACTTAAATGACGATCAGAATAATCTTGCCTTAAAGCTGTGGGTGATACAGCAACCTGCGCGCATTGCGCGGACGTGCAATCCACTGCAGAGCACGAATAGTAGCGGTACATACTGCAAATCATAAAATCTCTGGTGACATCTTATATATTGGGTTTGGACAATAGGATCCGTTGAATAGTGCTAATTACCGTCCTTTTTGGAGCTACACTGCATTATAAAAACATAGCACCATGGTGGACGATACGTCACTAAAGTCCACATCAGACCGGACAGGGTCCGTATCTACATTCTTGCAGAAGGTGTTGGCGATGGTGGAAGAGTCCGAAAGCAGCAACTTGGTAGCCTGGACTCCTAACGGAGAAAGCTTCCGGGTTTACGACCCCGTCCCATTTGCTAAAGAAGTGCTTCCGCGGTTTTTTAAACACTGTAACTTCTCCAGTTTTGTGAGGCAGTTAAATATGTATGATTTCCACAAAGTCATGGATGTTCAGCAGGGGGCACTGTCGGCAGCCAGGTCAAAGGAGTGGGAGTTCATTCACCCAAATTTTAAACGCGGGCAGGCCCAACTGCTAGCCTTGGTGAAGCGCAAAGCAGGGTCCACAGAGGGTACCAAACCCAAGGGCGAGAACTTGAAAAGGGTTATGAGTGAGGTGCAAGCAATGCAGGAACAGCAGGCCGTCGTGGCACAAAAGTTGGAGCACCTGGACACCGACAACCGCATCATGTGGAATGAGATGGTGAAGCTTAAGAGCAGACACCAGCAACAGCAACAAACTATCAATAGAATCTTGTATTTCTTGAGCTCTATATATTCGTCGGACAATCTGCCGAATCAGCTGAGAGACACGGACGATGTACTGCAACTGCAAGGCCAGGGACAGAACAACGGGCCTGGAGGGCAGTCGAACACATCGTCGTTATTACAGAACACCCCTTCCTTCAGCAATGCGCGTGGTAATCCAATGCAGCCGCCGTCCAGCTACAACAATCTGGCGGAGCAGCTTATGGAGTACACCAATGTAAGTAACAACGGGGGTGGGGGTATGATGAACGCATTAGGAAATAGCCCTGCACTCGCTGGAGGGGGTAATGGTGGTGTGGGCAATAGGTCGAACTCGGGTTTGGGCAACAACGTTATTAACAATACCGGTCTGGGTTCAAACATCCCTATGGGTGGCAACAATTCGGGGGCGGGGGGTAATAACACCTCGATGATGTCCGGTAATAATGCAATGAACGTCAATAATCCAGGGTTAAGCAACAATAACGGTAACATGGCTGCGGTGATGAGGTCAGGGAATGGTATAGGGGTAAATAACTTGGGTAGTAACCAGGGTATGGGGGGGAACAATTTCTCGGGCTTGCAAAATGACAACGTGAACTACTTGAATAACCGCAGTTCAATCAATAACTCATCGTCTCAGAATAACCTGGGCAATTCTAATTCTAATAACCTAGGATCACGCGCAAACGGTGCGAGACTGTCGGTGGGCGGCGGTTCGGGTATGGGCAATGACTCTAAGATGAATTTAGCGCAACACAATTCGAATATGGGCCAAAACAATGCAGGATTGAACGGATCGAATACACCGTATGGTATGGGAGGAAATAATAATAACATGCCGTACAATACAGCCTCCCCGAATTTGCCCTATACCGACTTCCAACTGGCGAATATGGGAATGGGGGATGGCCAACAGAACTGATAAGGCAGTTACCTTCCATATTTCCACGGAAATATATTCATATCTACTATCCAATCCGATTAGTATGGCTTTTGCTTACCACGCCAGCGTGTAAAGGCGTACTCGGATAACTCTACAATACTGGTTATCACTACAACTGTGTGTGTGTGGTATAAAGATGATTGGACTTGTTTACGTAACGTCTTAAAAAGTCACTTTGATGCATTGACACCAGGTCTTTACAACTACAGACATACGCACGCCGAGTATTTGGTTGGTCCAGGCCGGATATTTATAGTTGATGATCTAATTATGTACGGAGTAACTGAGTATGCTACAGCCGACATTATATATGCTGAAGTTCACTTAATTTGGTGATCGGACAGCTAGCGTGGCGGTGATACGGGCAATGGGGTTGGCATACAGTAGGAAAGAACGGTTGCGGATTATTGAGGCTGTTTAATACAAGTCTGCACGAAGCGCGCCAGTTTTGCATTGTTTTTTCATAGATGCAGGCTTGTGCAAAAACCCTGGTCTCTGTACCCTCGACAATAATGCGCATGAATAAGATAATTGTCACGGAAATATGGGAAGTTGACATGATTTGTAGCAGAATACTGTCTGGCCTGAAGCACAAGGCCGGAATCTAGGGTACTACTATTTGAGGATCGAAGTAGACGGCCTATAGATTCTTGGATGACGTTGATGTCTATGATAAGCAGCAATACGTGTATTTACTATTCTAATTTAAGCAGGCTTGCCATGCCACGAGTAGTCAAGATTGTAATTTCATGTCAGAAATGGATGGGTTAATGAGAAACACTGTGCGGTTTGAGCTTATACGAATTCTTTCTTCGAAGACACCGAGCCATGAACTTAGGAAGAGTTCGAATTAGACAGTATGCGTTCAAATGCACAAGGCGCTTGCTTTTGCGTTCTAATGCGCATGACGCTCTCTCTTGGCTTTACGCTGGACCAGTGATTCTTGGATCCGTTCATCTATATAAAGTAACTAAGCTAGATTTTGGCGTTGTAAATTGTAAGGTTTAGCTTGTGGAAATTATAAATATATATATATATATAAACGACGACTATGACCGCAAATTGAACTCAATAGTCATAACGTACACACGTCGTATTGTATTTGGTTTGGAATATTTAGGTAATGTAGTGTGTACGATTCATAAGCTGCAATTGAACACACTTTTGTAACCTTGAAAGTCCTTATAAAACTCCGCACTGTGAAACTGTTATTTAAATGTCAGGTTCGACGAGGGTAGCTAACATGAATACTTGTATTTCTAAGCCAGCTACAATGCTTTAGAATTGAAAACTGGAGGTTGTTAAGTATTATCCGCCTTTTCAATCTCCGAACATTATCCGAGGCTTAATATCCCCAATGCGTATCAGTTAAATAGGCAAAGGCGAATTCAACAGAAACAGGCCGATGCACTACCGTTTGAGTGGTCTGTCAGCTATATATATATATATATATATATATATATATGTATATGATATATATATATATATATGTGTGTGTGTGTGTGTGTGTGTGTGTGTGTGTGTGTGTGTGTGTGTGTGTGTGTGTGTGTGTGT
>NW_014040057.1:33686-62526 GCF_001186125.1 Sphaeroforma arctica JP610
AAAAGTTCATTTTAAGTGTGTTGCTGCCTCCGCCTGGTTTTTTTTAAACTCAATTTTGTGCTATACTTTAAAAAGAATTCGTTTGGTATGTGTGAGATCAAAGTACCTTTGGTTGTTCTTGTATAATTGGTCATATTAGAAGCAAGTAATGCACTTTTAATATAAATCGAATAATTGAAATAAACATAAATTAATGACACATAACAACCTTGGAACATCAGTTTAAAAAAAAGTTGGCACCCCCGGGCCCTGGGCCCCACGTATATCAATACTCCATACATAATCTACATATAAATGATTGCACATCATCATGTGTAAATATATCATCTGTTATTCCGTATCATAACTAGAAATATAAAATAAAATGATACATGCGCTCACCGCTCGCCATGGCAACGGAGCCACGGCAAGCTTTTTTACAGAAAATATTTTGTAAGTAAATACGTATGACTACAGAGTACAGACTTCTGTATGTATTTATTTTTTTACATACTTTATTTACTGACCCGAAAGTATTTGAAAAAATATATATCTTCCGATTATACGTCAAGAGACACAAACGGTTTATAGCTAGCAGTGACGTAAGTGCAGGTGAAAGAAAGTGAGTGTTACAAATAACCAGTACGACACTAACGACGCTATCACAGTGTGACTAGTGCAAGGAGACACGTTTGTCGGTTTTGTTGGAGGTTGCATAGTGTATACTTGCGATACACGCACGATTGTCGACACAATATTTACAACCACGGGTGTCACTTACGTATAGAAATCAGACCCAGAGTCTTTGTACTGTCTTGTTTCGTGGAATACTTTTAGTGTATCAGGATGTTGTTGAATTGTAGCTATATTGTGCGGATTACGCTGCTACTTCAGCTGGTGTGCGCACTCGATACGGAAGACAACGTACAACTACATGCAGCAGACTATAAAATTGGCAATACCAACACCAATACCAAAGAGGCTTCCACTTCTACAGAAAATGGTCAGACACGCATCTCTATAGAACAGGACAATGCACCTGTCGGGGTGGAGCATATGCTTCGACATGAGGATCTTGATCTTGTCTCGAGAATTGACCAAACTAAGCTAACCATACTCTCCGCTGAGGCTGAAGTAATGGACGAGAAGAAGCCTTGTAAAAGTACAATGCAGCCAGACGGTAGTGTCACACTTGATTGCGAGTTGCAAGAAGTCGTAGACATGGATATGTCACAAAGGAACAACGTGCATGTACATGCCACTGCTCAACCGGATGTTGACATCTTGGGAGAAGAATTGGGAGCGAAAGAGAAAATATTGAATATGGTGAAGGATACTCAGGCGAGGGAGAATGTTGGAGAGCACAGTAGTAGTGGTCGAATGCATATAGTACAACCAGAACCGAGTGCTGGTTCGAATGCCGTAGCCCGCGATACAGCCGACGATATGGAAATACTAAGTGAGGCCAGTCCGAGACTATACAGGTCAGTGATTGTATGCGTGTGCGGTTGTAGTGTACGACACTACATATTTTTTGCAGCATTACTACTGCTATTCAAGAAAATGAGAGTTTCTCTTTAGAAGCTGACTTATGTTTATTAAGATGCTCCTGATACTATTGCACCATCAACTATTGGTCCTACATGTGTGATTGGTACAATCCGTTCCCAAAGTAGCGTAGCTAATGTGTGTGCAAAGCGCGTGTTTTTATGACTATATGTGTAGTCGAGAGACAAAATTGAGTTGTAAGTTGTCATTAACAACAAGTGGTTTTATGGTTTCAGACAATTACATTCTTTAACCATGCAGCTGGCTGTACTGGGCTAGAGCACAATTACTAGCATAGCCGTGTAAATAGTCCTGCTGTCAGCTGTGTTGTTATTTCCATGATGAAAACTGTACTCATAGAAGTTGGAAGACTGACTGTCGGTAACTATGTTTGAAACGAAATGTAAACACATGTCACTCGCATGTATATGTATTTTATTTGACAGGATTGATAAGTGCATAAACGACATAGACCCTACGTTAATGTATACACTATTTCGGCACATGATATGTGTGCAAGTTTTTCGTACATATGCAGTACTTATGTTATGAAAGGTATTACATGTGGCGTTATGCCTTTTGAATATGCAGTTGCATTGGAGGATATGCAGTATGGCGCACGCAAGAAAAGTTATATTGGAATTTGAGTTGTTCTGAAGTACATACTCGCCTACTACACTTCTTGGCAAGACAATATGGATGGCTCAACTTGTACCACTTCCAATAAATGCTCACACCTTGTCAGTAGCATAGGCCAGCATTTAGAGCCGCTGCCGTCGTCTTCAGAGTTGACATCTAAGCCTGTTTACTCGCACCTTGCGTGAAGTATTTTTTAGTTCAAGGATATAAAAATTTACAGTCCTATAATAAAGAGCACTTAGATACGTGCCAAAAAGAGGCGAACTTGTGTATTTATAGGTAATGGTTCCCTCGACTGCACCATATAGCGTTCCTTTGTTTGGGTCATAGATGGGGTAATACTTCCAATTAGCACTTTCTGGACATACCTACTATGTTTTCAGATTGCACTACGCTATTCAGAGCAGACCCATCGGCAGTGAAGGATCTATCACCAAACCGTTTACACTGGCGACGCTGGCCCTTACATACATTGCACATGTTCATTACCACCTCATTATTTGCTCGTGCATTTTTTTTATTGTTCCAATGCCATTTATATAGGTTTCCCCAATTCATGACCGACGATGATACAGCTGCTATAGTCACTAATTATGGGAACGCGTTGTTGCCAGTTGTAAAGAAAAGCGTTCAATTAGAGGGCGGGAATCAGCATAATGGTATGTTATTTAGTTGCGATCAACCCGACTCGGCTGACAATCTGCTGCTAGCTCTGGTATTTCAGATATGCAGATATTTTATTTTGAGGTTTATTGGTCACAACTCAGTTCTCAAGTCGTATGTAACATAGTGTTTTGGGTCCCTTAAGAGGCGAAAAAAATCATAGTTGAATATGTGAGATCCAAAGGACTTAGCGCCGATAACTCGAGATTTAGGGTTCAAATCGTCATTTCAGACTGAATATCAATACGTTCTCATACCTAGACTTAGATCAGTATTAAATAAACATACCAATCGTTGATCGCCACCGCCTCGTTAATCCCTCAGATGTAATGGAGGCAGTATTTATGGAGGCCACAGGGTCGTACAGGTCAAAGAGACATCGTGCAGCCCCCGACACTAAGCGGAAAATTAGAGGGCGATATGGTCTGCTCGAACTGAGTGAGAGCCAAGCCATGCGTTCGAAGGTGAGTGTACACGGTCGATGCAAACGGGGTTTCATTGGCATACCAAACAATATAGAGTATAGATATTCCAAGTGTGGCGATGCTAAGTTGGATTTAAAATCATCAAAGGTAAATACGGAGTGATCGAGTCACGCCTTCTATTCATAGGCGGGTATACACTGCCAATGCAAACGGTGTACCACAAGTAGTACGTACATTTTATGATATTTCTTTATATAGCGTGGTCATCTCATAACAAGGTTCATACGGCTTGCTCAAATTGAGCGAGGGCCAAGGCATGCAACTCGAGGTAGATTTACAATACAAGCAGTGTTCTATGGTTATTAACTGTGTTCTCGAACGTGAGACTTTTTATGGGGTGTGTGGCCAGAGCTGATGAGATGTTTGCATTTGAAAATCAGACCGAGTCATGTCACTGTAGGTAAGTGCCTGAACACAACGTATAAAAACGAAAGTCACTGCGTACAATTCCAATAATATATCTATAACTTCAATTCTGAATGCATGGGCACACATAGCTAAACCTCGCATAAATATATCTATAACTTCATGTCTGAATGCAAGGGCACACATAGTTAGAGCTCGCATAAATATATCGCGGCGCTCTCACTCCGATTTGCTCTTTTGAAGCCCTTCTTATAAACATACAATATATATCCTCTCGGGCGCTCGCATGATCGATGACAATGCTAAAATAGACCATCCTATCAATGACAGGCCATTCGTTCAATGCGGCGCCGATTGGAGCGGGAGTTGAAAGTGCCACAGAGTCACTTTGAACCGGTTGAAATTCGGCACTTGAAGGCATCCGTGCAAGGCTCCGTGGCAGGTAACTCAAAGGATCAGTAGTGATCCAGTATATGTTCATGAAATTATGCATGTATTCTCTATACTGGTGTTGCCATACTTTTCAGATCTTTATTTTGTTCTCATCTCTAGTACGTGATCATTAGGATCGGTCATTTATAGGCGTCGTTCCATGCGGTAGTGTATCTCTATTTGCTGATTCTTTTACGCTCCCGTATTCTGAATGTGTATTTATATAAAATAAACAAGCTGTTCATACCAATATAGAGAGGTTGTTTGTCACAACTTGTACAATAATACATACATCAATTTCACATTCTCTCTCTGGACTCTGACAGTGACTCGCACAATATGTCTTCCAAGGTTGTCGTCCAAAATAAAGTCCACCTGGCCTATCAAAATTATTTTCACTTTTTGTTGTAATTCACTGGTATATTCTCGAATCAACCCTGAACCTCCAGACCAAAAAAAAATTGAGCCCAACCACCCCTACTAGTGTGTGGAGTTTACGATATTCAAGAATTCAATATACGCACACGCTCATGTCAGCACTTATGCCCTTCGGGAGTGAAGTTGATGTGAAGAAGTGTCCCAGCCGGTTTCTGGCTGGTACATTGGTCTAGGTAAACGCACTAACACTTCATTTTTCAACCCCATTGGCAGACGCCATTCTACCTCGATATTCGACACAGGGCAACTATGGAACCCGGACGGCCACACTCATTACTTTTCTAAGGTATTTACAATGCGCTCGTGCATCGATTAGATGCATAAAAAACATACATAATCTCTATATAGATATATCTTCTATAGGGATTAGGTCTAATCCTTTTACTATCGAGTTGTATAAGACTAATATTGAACGAGTGATCTATCATCTACACCATAACCGGTGCGGATGCTGATGGATATATCGTACAAATGTCGATTCTAAAATAAGAAAAGTCTTCGTAGAAAGTTGCTGTCGATTGTACAAATTGAAATTGATTTCTGAAAGATTGGGCTTGCGCGGACAATATTGGCTGGTCATCTCATTTGCTAGAATGCTGAAGTACCAGCCCGCTGCCAAATCTCGTCGTTGAGATTCAGCATAAAGCATAGTCTGGAAGCACCGGTATTGTTTTTCCCATCTGATTGATGACTAATTATTCATCTCGCCAAACCTTCAGTACTTCCACAGCGCAAAGTGGGGGCGAAATTATCTTTCCGCTTACATTCGCGAATAGTACGCTGAGGTCCAGGCCCCACGCCTCGTTGTATGAACCAGTGCAAGAGACGATTGTCAATGAGGCCCGAAAGTCGTTTACTGTAGGTCTGCATGGAGTTTAATTGTTGGTCTAAGGGGAAGAATACTTTTTTCTGTTCCTAAGAAGTGAATTTTGCGTCACTTCGATGGATCCTCGTGTAAGCATATATTTCACATTTGCGTGCGATCCGAACGTGTGGATTATGTATAAACTAGCATAGAAAAATGTTCTTTGAGACATAATTTACGCTAAAACAATAACGTAGTGTCCGTTAAATCCCAAAACACAGTCTATTTGGCTTGTTAAAAGATTATTTTTTTTACTTTGAGGTGTTTGTCAGCTATTTTTGCTCATTAGCATATCATGTTACTATGTATCGATGCGAGGTACCAACGGCATACCGACAACACAAATTGAGTTTAAACTACTTGCCGACTTGATAATCGGGAGCCTCCTACCGAGATATTCGAAGTCTCAACTTTTCAGAATTGGGCTGTTTTAGTTTTTAAAAATTACTTGAAGATCATATCTCTAAATTTGGTTTTGCAAACAGGATATGTGCGGCAACAAGACCAACGATGTTGTCCGTGTGTTACCCGAGAGAGGCTCGGCAATTATATTGTACCATACGCACATCGACGGCCAGCTTGATGATTGGGTGAGTAAAGATTCAAGCATCAAATGTATTGAAACAGACATGTAGCTATGATTCCTCTGTGATTTGTAACAACCTCAATGGTCACATCAGAACCGCAAGTGTGTTCTTGCGTGGTAACATCATGTTAGAATCATGTACAGCGAAGCAGAAACTTGTCCAAGTAGTGAACACGCGGCATATTCCTGTT
The DNA here is from genome assembly GCF_001186125.1 of Sphaeroforma arctica JP610. NCBI lineage: Eukaryota > Ichthyosporea > Ichthyophonida > Sphaeroforma > Sphaeroforma arctica. Next base: position 39,879 of record NW_014040057.1, read on the forward strand.
TTAGTATCATGGTGACTATCGAGAGTACGTCGACTTACCGCATATCGAAGGCAAGCAGCAGTGATCGGCTTGGTCAAGTCGCGTACCGGCTGGTATCACGCCAAATATAGGGATAATTATATAAATATATATATGTGTGTGTGTGTGTATGTATGTACGTATGTGTATGTATGTATGTATGTATGTATTTGTAGCAGTATATGTATGTATGTATGTATTTGTAGCAGTTTATGTAGCATAAATATACATATACATACTTATATTTAAATATATATATACATTGGTTCCGCGCCTACTACCTATAACCCGATCGCATGCGCTTACTTTCTCGCAGAGCGTGTACGCAAATTGCCCAGCTGCCACAGGCGATGTATGGATGATCGTGCAACATGTAGCCCAGGAGATAGTTCAGATGCGGATGTGGCCCAAATTGCTTGGCCGATGGCAGGTACTACTATGATATGCTTCTCTTGTACACGTGTTTAGTCTGTAATGTATAAGAAGCGATTTGTATCATTAATATGTTCGTATCAACACACACGCCGTGTAAAAGTACACATATACGATGACAAATTGTAGAACAACAAATGTATTTGTGATAAACATGCGTGTAGCGCGATCTGCCATGGTGTCTTTCGATGCTTCATTAGCGAAAGGATAGATTGGTATTTGCAGCTATATCTGTCACCACATAGCTGGCGCATCGGTTGTACCCCAAATACACTTCAACAAATATCCTGACCCAAACTATCAATTAAAAACTAGTGGATAACGTATTTTCGAACAACTCGACTCTCGTTCCTCGGTGTCGTGTGTTGAATCTAGCCATATCCTGGACATCTGTTAAAAATATGCGGACTATACAGACTACTTACTTTGCCACCATGATGCTATTCAAAATAGCCCGACTCTGACCTAATATAATGTTCTTCCTCTCTGTCATGGCGTCATTACGGTGTGCCAGATGAACCAGCTCGCTGAAGGGGACTTTATCATACCGAATCAGGCGAGAAATGGGAACCATATGCAAGTCAAAAGTGTCTTCGGTAAACCAAGAAGCTCTCTTAAAAAAGGTGGGATTGTCCAAAGCATATCTAGATGAGTATGTTGTATTTGTTAATTTATTTACGTATTTGTATCAATTTTGGTGCACTATATAGAGAATACCTAAATCAGGTTTCGAATGCAATGTGATATCCACCTTGACGTGAAATGCTAAACTCGTACATAGACTTATGCCGATACACGGAAAAGCATTTCGTTCATGGTCCATACACCTAGATCACCAATATTACTCTACTCGACGCCCAGGTGGAAAATTCGACACAACCGCGCACGGGCAGTTCTGTACCACAGTGGACCTCAGTCCTTTAAGACACACGCGTGCGCTCACACTGGTGATGCTTGTAAAGCAACAGAGCTGTCGCGGGGGAGGAGCCGGCCGTGTCGGCGGAATGGAGCAGGTCGACGAGAGGTCCAACACCTACGTGACACTGTCAACCAAGGAGGGTATGTTTGTGGTTTTATGCACTGTCGTATTTTAAAACGTATTGGTATTGGCACATATAGTACGCGCATATAAACATGCACACTCACGCACAACATTCAACTCCGTAGCTAAGGAAGTGGCGGATACCACCAGGTGCTGTGGTTGGAAGATTCGATTTTCAAAGCAGTGCAAAGTCGATGTGTTCGGCCCCGACCGTCCTATCAAGCACTCGCTGCGCCCGAACACCCTCCAACTTGTACCAAACACGTGGGTGCCTATCATTGTATCCGTGACAAATACGGGGGACTCGCTGGCTTGGGTGAGTGAGTATGTGCCCGTGGAGCCTAAGAAGAGTATCAAGGTGAAAGCACGTGCTGATTCAGATACTGTGGCCGATGACGATTCTAGAGAGCCGTTGGTGGAAAAGTATGATCTCATCGCCGAGCGATTATCTTTGACATGTGGTGGATTGACCAAGATAGTTATGCTCGATCGTATTATGTTGTTGCTGCTGTTGTTGCATGTGCGATTTGGGAAAGAAATAAAGCTCGATCGTACTATGGTTAATAGATTTAGATGTTGCGGTCTATCTGCCTTGGACAAATCAATTGTTGCTGCTGTTCTTGCATATACTCGTGGGTGAAAGCATTGAGTGCAATAGTTCTGTGTTGTACTTATCTGTAGTTAGGTACAACGTACCCAGGTATGAATATACCTTACACATCTACAGCTGGCATGGGAACATTGACTACACAAGATCACATACATATACTGATTGCGAAATCACACGCACTTACACACACTCAGTGAAGAAACAGAGGAGCAGGAGGAGGTCGACGACGAAGAGCAGCCCCCAAATTGGGACTGGGACGAAGATGACGAAGGCGATGAAGGCGATGAATCTGGACGGTGTGTGTACAATTGCCAATCTAATGTCGAAAGTCAATCCTGAATTTAACATCCTCTGCACGCATACTACATCCTGACGTGGCTAACTATACGTGGCCATTTGGCGCCAGAATTCGCTGTGTCTAAGCTGTATGTTGCATCATTCCGATGCACGAGGCCAGCGGTGATACTAAATGCAACCTATACACTTACACATATCTAGAGAGGCAAGTACAACCCTCCCGAATCTAAAGGGTGACGAGGTGGGTGAAAGGGTCATGAAGGAACTGAGACAAGGACCAACGCACGCTAAAAAGGAGCCGCCTATGCCGGCACAGAAGGTCGCAGACACAGGTACTGTTGTTTGGTGAATTTGTTGTTATGAACATATGCGGGCTGGTACTACATGGTTATTTCATATTGGTCTTAGACCTATGGGTGGGAAGTAACATGTGGTTTTAATCCGCGAGGAGTATTTTATTTAGCAGCCTCCTTCTTAGAGCTATGCTTGGAGTTCGTGAACTCTATAATATTGAGTCGGTGCTGAGTGCGCGCTGTCTGATATGTAAGTCGTTATCAGGCCTTCAAGCGCTAGTAGTGCACGCACGTAAATTGAGGCATGATATGCGTAGACTGAGGGCCGTAGCACCTTCAGAAGAATATATTTGTCTTTGCTCGTTTTATTGGCACAAGTCTGGCGGCGTATAAGTGAGCCTTCATATACACCCAAATATCTGAGTAGATCACTCAACGCGGACCTGGTCTCTTGCGATGTATCTTTACGATTTATAAAACCAGTAGGACCGACCAAACCACCGCCTGTCAAGAACAGCCGGAGTGAAAACAAGAAAAGGATCAGCAATACCAAGTGGTCGTACGTCAATGCTTTGATGTCTGGGTCAGGTTTTGGGGCGAGTGCCGGTGACGCTGAGTCGCATAGAAGTATAGGTCATACCGATCCCCAAACGCGCATGTACGAGCAGTTGCGAAAGATCTCTATCTCGCAATCTGTTCGAACGATCAATGATGACGACACCAATTACGAGGAGGTGTGTTGTATATAAGTGGAGCACAGTCCGGCTCATCCGACAAAAAACTATTGGCAGTTATGCACGGGTGTGTGGCACTTATATGTAACTTTTAGTGTCGATGTGCGAGAACTCTTACTGCATGTTACTTTTATAAGGATGTAACATAGACTTTCTACTTGATGTTCAGCGGAGATTATATCTGGGGTGTATGACGGGATATGCCATTGCGTCTGATATACTCGGTTGATCTGGAATATCCGCAACACTCTGTTGTCAAGTAGAACAGCACGCAGTCGAATAGCTACAAATGGTCATTCTTAAAACGGCACACATTGTAACTTCCAGAAGTGTATTCAATCTACTGTATGGTAACTCCCCACTCTACAGACCCGCTTGTGTTTGGACAAGGAGCGAGGTATAGAGGTTTCCGAAATTCTTCTGGTGCCACAGCATGTGACGGGTGCTGAATTAGACCTACTGATTTCAAGTATGAGTGAGAAGATATAATATCGGATTTAATCGCGCAGAGCAAGCTTGTACTCTGTCTGGCAAATCGGATCCATGCTGCAATATAGTGACCTGCTTCGGAATGGTGACCACAACCATGAGTGGCAATGGCAGAACTACGGGGAGCTGAGAAATACAGACCTTGTCGATCTCCAATTAAGTAAATTACATAGCTGAGTAAAGTATATAACTGGATTAAACAAATTAACAATGTGCATACTTGCTTGAGGACAACCGTTTTATCGATGAACGCCAAAGAGCCGCTTCAAGTCGATTGTATCAACTGCAAATATATAAATCACCTGCCTCGAAACATGAGTGAGAGCTTATGTCTATAAATATATATGTATGTGTGTGTGTGTGTGTGTACGTATATACGTATATACGTATACTTGTATCTATGTATGTATATATATATATGTGTGTATGTGTGTATTTATGTATTATATATATATATATATATATATATATATATATATATATATATATATATAAATCAAACCCTGCCAATTTCCAATTAAGTGAAGTATATAGCTTTGCTCTATGAATGACTGGATTCAAAATAATACAGAATATGGCATGGTTCTTTAATAATTCAATCCAGTATCTGATTGAACAGTGACATATTTACTACCAATTGAAAGAGGAGATTAATACAAGCACGTCAGTACCTTGAAGTAGCTAGTACGATGTCTATGAGGGAGTCTATGAAGTATATCAGAGAACTGGCTACGCGGTGGCTTCAAATTGGCTACGATTGGTTTTACGGTGGTTTCAACGTGGCTTCAATTTGGGGTTTTTGAAAACTTTTTTTATCTACAAATCACGCTGAAAATAGTGTTCAGGAGTGTTCTGACTTTTGAACTAAAATAGCTAAGGTATTACTTCCAACGAGAAAAAGTCTTTAAAATGACTGAAGTTAACTTCTCTACCCTTCGATTTGTTGATATATTTGATACTGGGTTAATAGTGCAATCCCTATCGGAAAAGATTTTTGGATCATCTGTATAACAGTAAAAATAAAATCAAAAAAGGGGCTCTTAAAGACACTCGCTTCGACATGAAAGAGCCCGCCTAGATTCAATTATATATATTTATTAAATATAGAACATTTGCTATAAACACTACTAATATATGGCCAGTCAACATCTGCCAAAGCCACACAGCTCCGGAGCACCATCATCTCATAATCTGATCGCACCCTCGCTTCCCATGCATACCCTGAATTCTACTACTATAGCAGTCAGGATATCTGTCTGAGACAGAGAGTACTTGACAACAGGCCGTCTTGACACTGGCACAAACTGGCTGCGACTTCGGCTACCACTACGCTACCACAGGGGTGGCTTCACAGCACTCGGCCTGGCATTCTATACAGGGAGAGGCCGCCACACCCGCTTTCTGTTGAGTGTCCGCACCGCATCCATACATACTGCAGGTCGTCTGTGGCTGTGCCTGTGCCTGTGCCTCACAGCACTCGTTCTGACAATCAGCACAATATACCATTTCATAATCGGCCCTCAGTGTAGTGCCTGCGGTACAAGCGTGGGATCCACACATGGGCTGCGCATCACAACACTCCGACTGGCAGTCGCTCACACATACGGCCTCCTTGTAGCCTGCCTTCATAGTAGAGCCAGCTGTACACTGATGACCCTTACACTGTGGTTGACAGCACGTGGAGAGACAGTTGTCCGCATCTGTACACGGAACTGCCTCGACATTGGCGGCCTTGACCGTGTTCGCAGGGCACTGAGTCACGCTGATGCATGTGTAGCCACAGCACGACTGTGCACAGTTACCCAGATCGCACTCCTTTAGGCTGTCGGCGGTGTTGGACATGCCCGCCGGACACAGATCATCAAGCATGCCACTACCACACGTCAGTGTGTTGCAGCAGGTGCCTTCACAGTCACCACCCGCACACTCCACACCCGACTCCAGCATGCCCATGGCGTAACCATTCACCTTGTTCGGTTCGGTACCGGTGTCACACGTGTGATCGTCACACACGTACGCACAACAGATACTATCACACGATCCGGGTTCAACACCACAGACCGTCTCTGCGGGTCTGACATTGCGCATGGGCGGACTAGTCAGCGTACAATCGTGCGCTCCACACGTAGGTATCAGTGAACAGCACGTTGCCTGGCAGTTGGCTTCGTCTCCATTCTCACACATAGTGGGCACAGTTCCGTCGATAAACAAGTTCTGATAGGCAGGATCTGCACACACCACTCCGGCACACATGGCGATTGGTTTGCAGCATGCTTCGCAATTGCCTTGGGGACACACGCCATCAGCGCCCATCGCGGCCATCGTACCTTCGGGACAGCCCTCGGGCATCCCCAGGCCACACGTGTAAGAGGCACAGCAAGAGGTACAATCATCTCCCACACAGGCGGCTGCAGGGTCGGGGTTGAGCACATCATCGGGGTTCGCACACGTGTGTTCCGAACACATCTTCGACTGCTGGCAACACGAGGTCACACAGTTCTCGTACCCGCCCGCACAGATGGTCGCGTCAGGCATCTTCACGTCGTTCTCTCCACACGTCGCAAAGGCGCAGGTAGCCACAAGGCAACAGTCGTCTTCACAGTTATCGGTGGTACATAGCTTGGCCGTATCCGAAATGACGTTCGCGTTGGGATCACTACACGCAGACACAGACGCACAGGTGGCAGAACAACAGCTCGCGCAGTCGCCGCCAACACACACCTCTCCTTCAGCCGCATCGTTGGCGTAACCAGGCAACGCACACGCTTGTCCTGCGCATGGAATAGTGGCGCAGCACACGGCCTGGCAGTCCGCGCCCTCACAGGGTGTGGCTGGATCAACGGCTATCACCGCGTTAGGGTCCACGCACACACCACCCAGTGACGCGCATGTGGGTGTGCAGCACTTGCCGCAATCTCCATCGGGACAGATGGTATCCGGCGCCATCATATTCGCGTAGCCAAGGATACCCTCGCACGTGACGCCATCGCACGACGGTGCACAGCAGGTGGCAGCACACTCACCCTGTGGGCATACAGTGTTGTGATCTTGAACCTGGTAGTCGGTTCCTTCGGCGCACGCTTCCATACCACACGTTTTGATAGCGCAGCAACTGGCCTCGCAGCCACCCTCGACATCAGGCTTGCATTGGATCGTCAAGTCCGGGTTTCTCATGGCCAGAGGATCGGCACACGCAGTGTGGTACTCGCACGTTGGCGAGCAGCACGTGGCGGTACAGTTACCTCCCTCACATGGTGTGGCGTCCACAATCGTCTTGATGTGCGTGGGTGGACACGTGGCAGCATCACACGTGGGCGTGGTGCAGCACGTGACCGCACAACCAGCGTCGCCACAGAGCGTCTCGTCCACAACGGCGTTCACCTCATTCACCCCACACTCGTACGAGGCACAGGTGAGACCACAGCACTGGCCACAGTCACCGTCGGGACAGGGTGCCTCCCCTGGTAGGACAGCTGCCATGCCTGCCGCGGTATCGCACGGCGCAGACGCACAGGAGATTGAGCAGCAATCAGTGCATGAGCCATAAGGACAGATGGTCTCCGGAGCGGCGGTAGCTACATATCCCACACCGCATGCTTCGTTCTCACAAGACTTGGTAGCACAACAGTTCTTCTCGCAGCCACCATCCGCCGCGGTGTTGCACACGGTATCATTCAAGTTTCGCATCGCCAGAGGCTCGGCGCAGGTATGGGTGCCACAGGTGCCCAAGTACGAGCAGCATGTTTCAGTACAGTCGCCACCGGCACAGACAGTCTCCTCAGCGGCGAGGTTCTCATAGTCAGCCGGGCACTCGTGGAAGGCGCACGTGCGTTCTTCACAGCACGCGGTCGCACAGTCATCACCACACGCCGTGGTATCCGGCACGAGCGGGTTTCTGACAGAGTTGGGCAGCTCAGCCGTCGTACACGTGGTTGAAGCACACGTAGGCGTGCAGCATGAGGTACAGTTGCCCATAGGACACGCCGTCTCGGGCGCCATCGCTGCCACATAGCCGTCGGGGCACGTGTGTGCACCGCACGTGAGGCCCTCGCAACATGTTTCCAGACACCCATTCTCGCCACATACCGTGTCGGCAGGCATATCATTGCGTACCGCGTTAGAATCCTCGAGTGTACAGTTGGCGGTCGCACACGTCGCGGCACAGCACGCCTCGCAGTTACCTTGAGGACAGGGCGCGTCTAATGACTGTGCCAGTACGTAACCTGCTACACATGGCGCCTCGGCGCAAGTCATGTAGTAGCAGCACGACTTCTCGCAACCACCTTCGGCATCCGACGCACAGACCTGGCTGCTGTTCGTGTTCACCATAGCAAGATCGCTGGCACACTGGTAAGCACCGCACGTACCCTTGTGGCCACAGCATGTCTCCGTACAGTTCCCTCCGACGCATACAGTCTCTGCGGGGAAGTCGTTCTCGTAGTTAGCGGGACAGACGAATCCGCCGCAAGTAAGGGTCTCGCAACAGGTACTGCTGCAGCCTTCCTCCCCACAAACGGTGGTAGAGGGCACGTCCGCTCGGCTGACCGAATTAGGCGTCTCAGCTGTAGTACAGTTCTCGGAGGCGCATGTAGCCGCGCAACATGCTGAGCAATCACCTTGAGGACATGGTGTGGCAGCGTCTTGCGATTGGATGTAACCATCGCCACAGGGGAGCTCTGCATCGCACGTTTTGTTGAAACAACACGTCGACTCACAGCCACCCTCCACCTTCGGCTGACACTCCTGCGATTTGTCCGGGTTGACCATGGCCAGATCACTGGCACACGTGTGGTTGCCGCACACTAGAGGCGCACAGCAGGTCTCCTGGCACCCTCCTCCGACACACTCCGTCTCGCCGGGCATTGAATTGATGGTGTTCTCGCCGCACATGAACTCGAAGCACGTGGCCGTCTCGCAACACGTGGCTCTGCAATCGTCACCGGCGCAGAATGTTTCGTCCTTATTGACAATCGCGGCAATGTCCACTTGGTTGGGGAAATCCGAGGTGGTACAGGTGATCACCGCGCACGTGGGTGCACAGCATACCGTACAGTCGCCCTTGGGACAATCCGTGGTAGGCTCTTGTACCAAACCGTATCCGGGCCCGGCCAGAGCTTCGCAAGGTTGGTCCGAACACGTGACATTGCGGCAACACGTGGCCTCGCATCCAATCTCGCCACATAGCTCAGTAGGTACATTCTCCATCGCATTCGGATTGTTACAGCTGTAGTCACCGCAAGTCGGGTCTCTGCAGCAGATATCCGCGCAGTCGCCGCCACAGACAGTGTCCAGCGGTACGGCATTGTCGCGGTGTTCGCACACCATCGACTCACACGTGGGTATGCAGCATGAGGTACAGTTACCGTTGGGACATACCACCCCGAGGGTACCGTTGTTAATGTTGGCATAGCCGGCAGCACATACTTCTGCGTCACACACAGGCGTCTCACAGCAGGTGGCTTCACAGTTCTCGACACCACCACATGCGGTGGTCTCGGGCACAAAGAGCACAGCCGGGGCGGTGCACTCGTATGCGCCGCACACAACATCACAGCATGCACTACAGTCTCCATAGGGGCACGTTGTGTCGTTCGTCTGCACCAGCACGAAAGGTGCCGCGCAGGATGTATCCGAGCACGTCATATTGTAACAGCACGCGGACTCGCAGCCACCCTCGGCATCCGACTGGCACACTCTGGTCAGGTCTTCCGGCATCATGGCCTCGGGATTGGCGCACGTGTGCGTGTTGCACGTCGGCCTGCAGCATTCCGTGCAGTCTCCATTGGGACAAGGAGTGCCTGGCGTAGCGGACGCGACGTTCAAATACCCGGCTAGACACTCGACCGCATCGCACACAGGCATGGTGCAGCATAGATCGTCGCACGTGCCGGTCTCGCCGCCACACACGGTGGTGTTGAGGCCCGACTTGACGGTGGGTGCGGGGCAAGCATGTGCTTCACAGGTAGCCGAGCAACAGTCCGAGCAGTCGCCCTGGGGACAGATGTCTTCTCCAGTCAGAACGAGCACCTGAGGTGCTGTGCACGGACGTTGGTCGCAGGTAACCATGCGACAACAGCTCTCGTCACAGCCCGCCGCAGTACCATCGGCACACATGGTGTTGCTGTTGGGGTTCACAAAGGCCAATTCATCACAAGTGTGCGAGGCACAGGTAGATACGCAGCACGATGCGACACAGTCCAAGTCCTCGCATTCCTGCTCAGCGGTGCCGTTGTTGGCGTAGCCAGCGGGACACTCCACATCCTCGCACGTTGGCACAACACAGCACGTCTGCGAACAACTCGCGCCGCACAGAGTGTCGAGCGAGAGGTCATTGTTGAACTCCGAGTCTTCGTCACTGCGCGAACAGTTGTGAGACGCACACGTGGCCTGGCAACACTGTGAACAGTCACCCTGGGGACATACCAGCTCGTCTGCACCCTGCAGCTTCACAAAGCCAACTGGACACTCAGTAACCGCCGCACAGGTAACTTCCGAGCAACAGTTGGTTTCACAATCGCCGTCCGTACAAGCTATAGTGTTGTCTGGCGACTTGTAGTCCATTTCGTTGGTACAGTTATGCGAAGCGCACGTGGGCTGGCAGCACTCTGAACAGTCGCCTTCGGGGCAGTTAGCGCCGGCTTCGACGTGCACAAAGTTCACGGGACAAGACAGAATCTCGTCACACTCTTGGATCTCGCAACAGATACGGTCGCAATCGTCTCCGCAGATGGTGGCGTTAGTCGCATTGAGCGTCGCATCGGGATGCAGACAGTCGTGTAGCTCACATGTGGCCACGCAGCATTCTGAACAGATACCCTCGGGACAAGGTGTCATAGCTGGGTTGGCGTTCACGGAGCCGGCACCACACACATACTCGTCGCACATGGGCGTGTCACAGCACGACTCGTCACAGCCATCGGGCCCGCAGAGAGTGGCGTCGGTGACACCATCAGGGTATACGGCAAACACATCTGAGCAGTTGTGGCTGGCGCAGGTCTTGCCGAAGCAGTCGCCACAGTCAGCGGTGGCACACAACTCAGCGCCATCCTTGATAAGCGCAGATCCAGCGGGTAAGGGGTACATGTTGCAGGTAACATTACTGCAACACGAGACCTCGCAATCGCCCGCACACAGCGCGCTATTTTCGTTGCGGAACGCCAGCGGCTCGGCGCATGTGTGTGTCGCGCACGTGGGTGCACAGCAAGCGCTGCAGTCTCCCTGGGGACACGAAGTGGTGAGGTTCTGCACCAGCACGTACCCGGCCACAGGCAACGCTGCACAGTCTTTATCGGCACACGTGTAGTTGGCACAGCACGACAGCTCGCAGCCGCCGTCACTGTCTGGCAAGCATGGGGTAGACTGATCGGGGTGGACCACCGCATCCTCCGAGGCACATGTGTGGTCAGAGCATCTCTTGACTGAGCAACAAGTCGTGGTACAGTCGCCTCCGACACATACAGTCTCGTCTGGCATGCTGTTGTGGTAGCCGTCGGCACACACGATACCGGCACAGGTGGCCTCCTGGCAACAGGTGGCCACACAATCACCGTCAACACACGTGGTGTTGCCGTCCACGGGGACCGCGTTGGGATTCGCGCACGTGTATGAAGCACACGTGTGTGCACAGCACGCTGAGCAATCTCCGCCAGGACACGTTGTATTGGCATCCTGCTGCGGCACGTAGTTGTCTGCGCAGGGGATATCCGCACACGTGACATTGGCGCAACACGTTTCCTCGCAACTCGCACCACACGCCAGAGTCTGGTCCTCCACCTTGAAGGCGAGCTCGTTGTGACAGCTGTGGTCGGCACAGGTGGGGTCTCTGCAGCACATCTCAGCACATTCGGCACCACAGATTGTGTCGAGCGGCACAGTCTCGTCGGTGTGGGGGCACTCCATAGCCGCGCACGTACGCGTGCAGCACGAAGTACAGTTGCCGTTTGGACACTCCGTTCCGGCCGTACCGTTATTGATCTTGGCGAAACCGGTATCACACACCTCAGCATCGCACACGGGCATGCTACAGCACGTGGTCTGGCAGTTCTCGGCGCCGCCGCAGGGGAAGTCTGTGGGCATGGACGGTATACTCGGGGCAGCACACTCGTGTATGCCACAGGAGACATCGCAGCACGCAGAGCAGTCGCCCTGGGGACAGAAGGTATCGTTGGTCTGGATGAGTACCAGGCCACCGGTGCAGGGCTTGTCGGCACACGTTGCATTGTAGCAACACGCCGACTCACAGCCACCGTCTTCGTCCGCTTGACACAGCGTAGTAAGATCCGTGACAACCATTGCGTCCTCGCTGGCACACGTGTGTGTGTTGCACGTTGGCAGGCAGCACATGGAGCAGTCGCCATCTGGACAATCGTCCGCGGCGGTGCCGTTGTTATAGTAGAACTCGTCGCACGTGTGGTCCTCACACGTCTTGTCTCTGCAGCACACGTCTCCACAATTGTCGCCACAGGGCGTCTCGGGCGGTAGGTCGTTGGACATGTGAGTACAGTTGTGAGAGGCACACGTGTTCATGCAGCAATTCGCGCAGTCGCCGTTGGGACACTCGTAACCAGGCTCGCCAGCGTTAATGTTCATCTGGCCAACAGCGCACTCGACAACATCACACACGGGCATGCTGCAGCATGTCGCAGCGCACCCATCCGCACCGCACACAGTGGTATCGTTCGCGGTTGTGAGCGTGGGGGCCTCGCACGAGTGTACCCCGCACGTTTCGGCGCAGCAGTCCGTGCAAACTCCTTGCGGGCAAACCTCGTCGTCAGCCAACACCTGGACAATGGGCGCGACACACTTGCCGGCGCACGTGACCATGGCGCAGCAGCTCGTTTCACAGCCCTCCGCGGTGCCACCGGTACACATCGTGCTGTTGTTGGGATTGACATAGGCCAGCTCGCTTGCGCATGTGTGTGATGCACACGTGGGTACACAACACGAGGCCACGCAGTCCAGATCGTCGCAGTCGTTGTCCGAGGTGCCGTTGTTAGCGAAACCGGCGGGGCATTGCACATCCTCGCACGTGGGCACGACGCAGCACGTCTGGGAACAACTCGCACCACACAGAGTATCCTGGGACACATCGTTGTTGCTTGTAGAGTCTTCGTCCGAGTGGGTACAGTTGTGTGACGCACACGTTGCTTGGCAACACATGCTGCAGTCGCCTTGAGGACATTGCATCTCATCGGCACCCTGAAGCTTGATGTGACCAGCTGGGCACTCCTCCGCAGCCGCACAGGTGATCACAGAGCAGCAGAAATCGTCACAGTCGTTATCCATGCCATTGCATATGGTCGCATTGTCCGGCTTCTTGTACGCCATAGGATCGGTACAGTTGTATGCAGCACACGAGGGCTGGCAGCATTCTGTGCAGTCACCTTCGGGGCAAGTGGCGCCGGCTTCAAGGTGCACGTAGTTGACGGGACAGGAGAGCACCTCGTCGCACTCCTTGATGTCGCAACAGATTAGATCGCAGTCATCCCCACACACGGTGGCGTTCGTGCCATTGCGCTGGGCATCGGGGTGCAGGCACACGTGTGACTCGCACGTGGCCACGCAACAAGCGGTACAGTTGCCTTCGGGACAGGGCTCGAGGGCTGCGAAGTTGTTGACGTATCCCGGCTGGCAGACGGTACTGTCGCACGTGGGCATGTCACAGCATGTTTCATCACACCCATCCGCGCCGCAGAGAGTCTCATCCGTGACACCATCGGGGTACACGGCGAAGACATCCGAGCAGCTGTGGCTGGCGCAGGTCGGGCCAAAGCAGTTGTCGCACACAGGCGGGTTGCACATGTCAGCGCCGTCCACGACAAGCGCAAATCCAGCGGGTACGGGGTACATGCTGCACGTGACATTCGAGCAACAGCTAGTCTCGCACGAGTCACCGCACACCGTGCCGTTGTCGTTGCGGAAGGCAAGCGGCTCGGCACACTCGTGCGAGACACAGGTGGCAGCGCAGCAGGTCTCCTCACACTCTCCACCGGGGCAGGTGACGCCAGGCGTGGCTTCCTTGAGGTAGCCGGCCGCGCACACGTAGTCGTCGCATGTGACGATGCCGCAACAGTGCGTCTGGCAACCCTCCGGTCCACACACTTCGGTCGCATTGGCGACGGCCGTGGCGTTCTCGCGCGTGTCTGAGCAGACGATAGTCGCGCACGTGGCCTCGCAACATGCGCCACAGTCGCCTTGAGGACACACGGTCGAAAGATCCTCCAGAGCCATGTAGTTGTCGGGACACGTGACCATCTCGCACGTCACAGTCTCGCAACAAGCCTCGTCGCACCCTTCGGTATGCGGGCACGCCGTAGCTACGTTCGCGGGGTTGTTGTACGCCAGAGGATCGGTACAGTTGTGCACATCGCAGGTCGTGAGTGAGCAGCAGATCTCCTCACAGCTGTCGCCACAGATGGTCGACAGGTTGGCGGACATAACAGCACCTTCGACGGGGCACGCAGTGACTGTCTCGCAAGTGGGCACGCAGCACGCGCTGCAATCGCCTTGTGGGCAGTACGCGTCGGCGTCCTGGATAACGTATCCGGCTTCACAGTTCTCCGCGTGCATTTTGCACGTGACGGCGAAGCAGCAGGCCTCCTCGCACTCGCCATTGGGACATACAGTGGCGTTTCCAGGGGCTTTGTACGCTTCGGGGATTGCGCATGTGTGCGTCGCGCACGTGACAATCTCGCAACAGACCTCGTCACAGTCATCACCACATACTTGCGTAGTGTCGTTAGTGTAGATCGCGCCGGCAACGGAGCACTCGTGTAGTGCACAGGTGGCTGCACAGCAACCGCTGCAGTCGCCTTGCGGGCACACAACCTCTCCGGTTTCGGCAAAGCCTTGAGGGCAACCGTCCGCAGGACAGATGACCACCTCGCAACACGTCTCATCACACCCCTCGGGCAGACACTCTGTAGCGTTCTTTGCGGGGTCAATGTACGCCCCGGCATCGGTACAGGCGTGGGCTGCACACGTGGTGATGGAGCAGCACACCTCGTCACAGTTGTTTCCGCACACCAGACTCGAATCGTCGGTCACAAATGCATTCTCGGACGAACACTTCTCGATAGACGCGCATGTGGCCACACAACACTTCGAGCAGTCACCTCCGGGACATGCGGTGGTTCCGTCTGTGCCATTGACAGGTACGTACCCCACTAAATCGGTGCAGGCATTCTCACAGAAGACATCCTGGCAGCACGTGGCCTCGCAACCCTCCGGTGGGCAGAAGGTTGTGTTGCTGGTGCTTTGCAGTGCATCGTGGTTGGCGCATTGCACATGCTCTGCACACGAGGTACGGTCGCAGCAGGTCTCTTCGCAGCCCAGCTCACCACAGAGTGTGGTGTCGTTGGCAACCATGTGGGCTCCTTCCACAGTGCACGTGTAGCCCTCGCACGTGTCCTCGCAACAGGCCGTACAGTCGCCCTGGGGGCACACCTGCGTTCCGTTGACAACGGTCGCGCCAGCCTCACACTCGTGCGCGGCGCAGGTGATGGTGAGACAGCATGTCACTTCACAGCCATTAGCATCACAAGAGTCGGTGGTGGGTAGCTTGTATGCATCCGGGTCTGCGCACGTGTGGTCGGCACACGTGAGTATGTCGCAGCACATTTCCTCACAATCATCACCACACACAGTGGTACTGTTGTCCGTCTTGACGGCGCCTTCCACCTTGCATGTGTGTGCTGCACAGGTGATGCTTTCGTCGGTAGCAACAACAACTTCCGCCTCACAGCATATCGCTTCACATGCTCCATAGTCACACGTGGTGTCGGCCGCGCCCTCGATGAGCGCGAACCCTTCGGCACACGTGTGCGAAGTGCATTTGATGAGTGAGCAGCACGTCTCCTCACAGCCGCTGTCTCCGCAAAGCGTCGTCTGGTCCGAGACCGACTGCGCACCTTCGACGGTACACGTGTGCGTTACGCACGTGGCGTCGCAGCACGCGGAGCAGTCGCCCTTGGGACAAACCGTCTCAGAGGTGGTGTTCAGTCCAATCACGTAGCCTTCGGGACACTCGATGGCGCTGCACGTGACCGTCATGCAGCATTCTGCGGCACAAGCCGCACCGACACACACCGTAGCGTCCGAGCCGGTCTTGAGTGAATCATCGGTGCACGTGTGGTCTCCACAGGTACTGACCGAGCAGCAGATGCTGTCACAGTTAGCTCCACAGACTTCATCAGTGCTTGCGGTGATCTCAGCTCCATCGGACTTGCATGTGTGTGAGCCGCATGTGGCTTCGCAACACTGGTCGCAATCGCCGTCCGGACAGGGGGCATCCGCGCCAATAGTATTGACAAAGCCCTGTGCGCACGTGTAAGCGGTGCACACGGGTGTCTCGCTCTCGCTGTCGCCCTCGGGTAAGAGGGGTGACTGTCCCTCATCACTCATGCGGCAACACACATCAATGCAGTCACCCAGAACTCCGCAGGACGTTCCCAGAGGCTCGGCCATGTACATGTCTTCGCCACATTCCAAATCGGCCGAGCACACCTTGGCGGTGCAACACGCGACATCGCAGTCCGAATTACAAAGCTTGTCGGCTGCAGCTGAGTTCTCCAAACTTGGCTCTGAGCACCTGTGTGTGCCACAGGTAGCCGGCTCACAGCATGCGGTTTGGCAGTCGTTGTCTGCGCAAGCAGACCCATCTGTGACGGACAGCACAGTGCCTGCATCGCATGTGACGCTGGCGTCACAGACCATCGCGCTGCAACAGGTGGCGTCACAATCCTCTCCACAGGCGACCGTAGGATCGAACATATAGTATGGGTTTGTGGTCGAGTTGTCCGCACACTCGTGGGCCACACACATCTTCTCGCAACACGTATCGTCACAGTTGGTTGAAGGGTCACACTCGGTTTCGTTGCCGGCGATCTTGCCGGCAGTGGCGATGATGCACTCGTGCACCTCGCAATTCATGGTGGCGCAACAAGCAGCCTCACAGTCACCATCTGAGCCACAAGTTTGGATATCACCTTCAAACAGGGGAAGGCGGTAACCACCCTCCGGACATGTGAAAGTCTCACATGTGCGCTCACTGCAGCACAGATTCTCACAGTCGTCCTTACAAATGATTGTATCATTCGCGTTGTTGTACAGAGGAAGCTCACACACTTGGTTGCCACATTTGCGGAACGAGCAACATGAGACTTCACAATCTCCGGTCTGGCATGTAGTGTTGCTGTCCAGCAGATTCTCATACTTAGGATCGATACAGGCGTAATCTTCACATGTGGCTGCCCCACAGCAGGTGGTTTCACAGTCACCATCCACGCATTCTATCTCTGGATCTGCGTTGGCGTGCTGATTCACATATCCATCAGTTTGGCACGTATACCCATTGCACACTAGAGGCAGACAACATGTGAGCTCACATCCATCTCCCACACAAGTTATATTAGCATCTACTCGATTATCTGTCAATGGATCTAGACATTCATGATCACCGCAAGTCTTTTGTGCGCAGCATGTTGACTCACAGCTCTCTTCTTCACCTCCACACTCTAGGGTTGCATTCGCGAAGTTCGTCAATCCGTCGGTAGTACAATTGTAACCACCGCATGTATAGGGTGTGCAGCATGAGGCTTCACAGTCGCCGTCAGAACACTCGTGGTCATCAGGTGCTTTGTTCGTAAGTATTGGATCGCTACAACTAAACCCTTCGCATGTGGGTGGATTACAACAGTTTTTCTCACATCCATCCGCGAAACACACTGCGTTTGAGTTGGCTTCATTGGTAGTGTATCCCGCTTCTTGGTCGCATGTGAAAGTAGAACACGATCTCGCTACGCAGCAACTGAATTCGCAATTATTATTAACACACTTCACAGTGTCGTCTTTGTTATTCGTCAATCCAGAGCCTGTGCATTCGTATGCTGCGCATGTTTTCAGATTTTGTTGGACCTGCGAACGATACAAAGGTGTTTTAAGTAATTTTTTTAGCGCACCACGAATTCAAACGCACGTGTAGATACACGTACACAAACAAACACCAGTCTTTCTTCGATTCAGTTTAAAAATGAAATTGCAGGTTGATAAACAATTGAAAACGCCTGTAAAACCGACACCGTGCATCTATTCAGCCAGCAGACAGCAGGTGCATATAACAAGACACCTACCTGTTGTCCGGCTAAATTCCTCAGCGCAATTCCTCCCGGAGAGTTTTGTTCCAATTGCATCTCCGCATCTTTGACAATGTGCCCGTGGCCTACATTGTAATTCCACAGAATAAAAAGCATACAATCTAATAAACAACTATATTACTTTCTGAATAATATCTAAAAATTGCAAGTCCAGTGGCTCCTATGTATATGTTGGTAGGTAGACATTTGGGTGGTAAGTATCTAGTCCGCTGGCTAACGTGCATCACATTGTAATTCTTATGCTGAGCACTTGTAGTCAAGGTTTTATGTTAGGATCAAATGTGCGACAGCCTCAGCATCATTGTCGATCGAACAGAGGTCCGCAATCAATTAATCGATATTCGACGATGCATAAACGAGGCCTCTTCGCAAAGAACGCTTTAAGACACGAGAAAAACATACAACAGTATAGTGCAGTGTGTAGTACTAACGGTCATTCATAGCTGACTCGGCCTGGCTGTAATAAATTGACACTAAATCAGAATACTGTCTGATATTGTATCCAGAAAATTAGACACGAGCGAGAAAAATTCAGCGCGCTATGATATTCCAAGCTAAGTGTGGACGAATATTACAGATATAAACAGATCAATATATATATATATATATATATATCAGATGAAGTCTATAGCTCTAGCACAGTGCACAAAGTGACCAAAATATGAACCAAATAACTCAGGCACCTGTACAACACACACTACCACCATCAGTCGATTTGAATCCAGCTAATCGACGGTGATTCGTATAAAAGCTAAAACACATGTATAATTACAAAAAAAACACATACGTTTTCTTTCGCAACAGATGCTCTCCGCAGTGACGCCAGTGCTACTAAATACAGTCGCTAAGAGCAGCACTGCCCACTTCAGTTGAGTGCTCATCTTGCGCAGGGGGTGTACCTGAACCCTGAGGTTCGGTATACCCTAGTTTTTATGGCCTCGCGTCTAAAGACTTTTTTTTTGCTAATTCCGTCTGTTTGTGATATGGTTCTTTCAGACGGATTGTAGCTACAGAGCGTGCAATATACACACGATGCTCCTAACTTGTTAATTTTAGTATAGTATATTAAATATCCGTCTTCTAATGTAGAGTTGTATATATATATACATACATATATATATATATATACCGCCTATGCTTGTACACACAATAATTTACCCGGATGTACAGTGAATATTTTTAATGGTGTACAAAGGCGCGAAGTAGCTAAGTGGAAAAGTACTACCCCTCGCGTTCATATTCCCGCTGTGTATATACCTCGCGTAAATGCATAAACACAAAACATAATTACATCCGAACTTCAATTGCCCTGGTCCCATGCCCCTTGCTGGGGTGTACGTTCTATCATCGTTCATTTTCCGAAATAAAAATTGAAAACCTCTCAAAGCAACATATTTTAACTGTAAATATATATGCAGTCTTTAAAAATTAAACGACTCTACAGTATATTAGTACTTTACTAAAAACGCAGATACTCTTATACATGCACTTTACTCCTGCTTCTTTTTTTCTTAAATCCAACAATTCGTGAGAAATACTCTGACACTCACAGTCTCACAGACTCCAGTCTCACACAGTGCCTTAGATTGTCGGCCTTGGGCCCTTGGCCTCGTCTGTGTGAGACCCGGATCTGGGACTTGGGAAGTTGGAACAGCTCATAAAGTCCTTTTTTTCTCTTTTTAAATCTACATTGGAATAGATGTACAACGGTTATCTTTTACGTTGTAACGTTTACACCAAATATTCTGGCCTAAATTATGTTCACATGACAATACTAGAGCGCCTGTTCCAATATTATTGGCCACGAAACCCTGCACACACCAATCAAACACAATGAAGTGATGATATACCGGTTGGAAGGACAATATTTATCAATACACTGACCTCCAGGAATGACCCTCAAATTATATTTAGGACTACCAATACATTGAAAACGTTCCTTTTAACGTATCCATGGAAATCTATACGTTGCAACGTAAAACGTGACGAGTGTAAGTCTGCACGGGCCCTCACGGGTTCTAATTTCCAAACTTCTTTTTGTGGTTTTGTTTTTTTACTTTTGTAGAATTTTTTTAATAAAAACAGATTTATCTAAGAAACTATCTAGAATTTATTTCTATACAATGGAACTATTTGACCCACAGTTTTATTTTTTTGTTTTTTTTAACCCAATGAGCAATCACACCCAGGCCCCAGGGCCCAGGACTTAGCACTCAAGCGGTCACCGACAGAAATTTTCTTGTGAAAAACTTAAAACGACAAAACTTTCCGGGGACTCTGAGACTGAGTTTCTGAGTCTGAGGGACTGTGAGGCTTAATACTCCGATTTTTCTGGTTACATAGTTTATTATTATATTTTAAACAATAGTAGTAAAAGTACTGCTACCAAATACTGTTGAAACAAAAAAATACATGTGAGTTAAATATTACCTTTAGACCACTTATATTAAGTAACGATTAAAATCTTATACATACCACGACTCAAAATCGATACTTCAATTCTTACTTGACTCGATGGAGCTTGTGGGTTTTAAAATAAAGAGTATTTGATAATTTTTGAACAAAAAATACACTCGCTACTAAAATCTCATCCTGAGGAAATAAGGGTTTATATTTAGCCCACTGGTCCGTGTTCGTCGAGACTTCCTTCACTGGTGGATTTGCCTCTCGGAGTCTCGAGTCTCGATATGTAGGTGTTGAGAATGCATCTATGGCCTATGAATCTGTATTCATGTGCGTTTTATACTCGCTTTATTTCACTTATATACTGTATTTTTATATGTCTAATTGCAATACTTGGGCACTTGTCGGCAAGGTGATGGGCTCTTCGAGTCTTCTTTCTTCAGTCCAGTCGGATATTCGAGCAACGTACAATGCTCCTTTGTGAGCACAATCGAATAGAAGGTATCGTCTTTCACACATTTAGAGTTTATCATTGTGGTGTTCACCTGAATGTAACAACGACATGGGTGGAAACATTTATGAGCACTGAAATCAAAGGAATGCATTGACATCAGCAAACATAAATAAACCTTTCAAACTTTTCAATAACTTGAAAAAGTTGTGTTTCCCCTCAAATCTGTATTTTAACTAGCGTATATTGCTTGAAATACCGCTAACAACTGATGCAACGTTCGTGTGTATATACTTGTATGTCTAAGTATTCGTTGATTATTTTTATAAATATTATTTTTATTAATATTATTTTTATTTTGTTATATATATGTGTGTGTGTGTGTGTGTGTGTGTGCACGTAAACAATAACTATATCAATATATATATATATATATATATATTTATACTAAAAATGGCATCAGAAATGTGTGCTATCGTATATACTCTCTCGCAATGGGCTAAAGTGCACGTACAGTGCCTACATTATCTTCTGAACTTAGTACGTATGGATATGGACATCAATTTTACTTGTGATATTACCTACTTTTTTTTATACTTGAGGTATCTCCTGTGCATCATTAATAATGTCCTATACTGATTTTATCGCGATCTTATGGTAAGGGCTGTGTACGTTCATATCATGTTGTTCTCACTATGTCGATCATACCAATGGACTGTTTTGCACTCATCGAAGCGAGCGGATACACAATGAGTTTATGATAGAAGAACAGTGTATACTCACAAGCACTATCTCTAGCTTTACTGAGCTTCAGCTTGATCAGCACCAGCATCACGTATCTTTCCCCGCTCACAACTTACACCGCGTTGGACATACTGGTCGGAAGTCGCACTGGCGTTAACAATATCAGTTCGTTGGCTTTCTGTTTTTCTATTGAGTATTGAACCTTGTTCGGAGACCGCTGACTTCGGCCCGTTGTGCATGTATGTTTATTATGCTATATGGATATAGACATAGATGTATATATTTATACATATTTACATACAATCATACATGCCATACACATTTATTGAAACTAGTTCACTGAGTATACATGACTGCATTGATATTACCGATAGAGATCCAGTCGCAGCATGCTGGGATATGTACACTGAAGATGACTGGTGGCCAGGGTGTCATCGACAAATCTCCGCTAACAGGTTGACAAGCTCTTACCACACTCCCATATCTATATCTATATATAAATGTATAAGTATGTATTGCATGCTGTTTTAATGTTAATCGGTATCATGTATGTTTTTTACTTCTATTTATATTCTCACCGGGGTTATGGTTGTACGTTCGTTCTTACTGTGCGTGTTTCCTATCAGGTTAGAATCGAACACACTGAACTTACACGAGAGCAAGTTTGTTAACGTAGGTTTGTTTTTAACATCGTTGGCACGTATGTTGAGGATGTAAAAAGAGAGCGAGTATGCGGCTGTCGATACAAACACTGTAAAATCCTAAATCTGCGGCACTTGCACTTAGAAATTAGCTAAGGGATATATCGGATTTGATCAGTATTTCCGTCATGAAGACTTCCCTGGTACCTTAAATTGTGTATGTATTTGTATATACATATTTATATATATATATGTGTGTGTGTGTGTGTGTGTGTGTATGTATATATATATATGTATATATATATGTATGTATATAAATATATATATATATATATGTATAT
>NW_014040057.1:62546-67105 GCF_001186125.1 Sphaeroforma arctica JP610
TGTATGTATATGTATATATATATATATATTGATATATATATCATTATATATATATATTGCACGTGTTGATTTGGATTCGTACTGAGAATTATGCTGCCAACGGGGTTATCGTGTGGAAATATCCCTGAAGGTATAATGTCTCATGGTCTTCTCTTATAGGGATACTTAGGTCCGATCAGGCGGATTAACTAGGTTTATGATATGATATATGTATGTACCTCAAATACAACTATATATATATATATATATATATATATATTAGATAGTGTGATTTATATTTCAAATGTGTTTAACATATTAATAGCCCGCTGAAAATATACTGCCTCATGGGTTGATTTACTATAATTTTAATTGAGAGCGACAGCGGTAGCTATAGAGTCCATTGGATTTCGAGCTTTAGACTCTATTCGGGAGGCTGGTATTGTACACTCAACGGACCCATATTTTATCGTATGCCGCTATGTATATACAGCGATAGACTTATACGATATTTTTCCAATTTATACGAACCGTCTCAGATTATTTGACTTTAGGAACTGTGCTTGAGGTATTTCTTTCACCATTTATGTAGCTAACACTTCCGCAGGGCATTCTTTTTTCTTTCCATTTTGTGCATTTGCGAGATATCTATGTGGCTATCACGTCTTTATACGTGCCAATGTACTTCTCCATGTGGCAAATTTACACGGATGTTTCTCCTTCACTATATCAGAATGCTATTGCTTGAGGTGTTTGTCGAGTTCGGACTGAGTTTCGCCTGGTCGGTACAGATCCTGTTGTCGATTAGGTTTGTATTGACGGCTAAGGATGCATCGATCGTGACTAATTTGAAGAGTTTTGCATATCTTAATAAGGTGTGTTTGGTATTACAGTTTGCCAGTAGTGTACATTGTAGTATTCGATTAGTTTCGGACGTGTGCTACAGATGTGCTACAGAGTTAAGGGAAATTCTGAGAAGCAATTCAGACTTAAGCCACAGCTTCCGTGAGTATCTCTCGGTGTCCCCTGTTCATGTGTCTGCACAATCAAGCATGTTCAGCAAAAGTTGTCCAACAATTGGGCAGGTGACGTAGCGAGTACGTATATATATATATATATATGTATATGTATGTATGAATGTATATATATATATATGGACTATTATGTGGTCAGCCTTGGATGTTCTCGGTGGTATGTGAATGCGCGCGTGGGTGGCTGCAAACTGAGTGGGTGTAAATCCATTAGTATACACGTGACGTGTACGTATCTGCTAATTGGTTCCGTGATCAGTGTGGGTTACAGGCTGCTGACGCACATCTGAGATATGATGTGTACACAGGTGTGCCCAAATGTATAAACATATCCCTTGGATGTGGCATTGGATACTGGTATGTAGCTATACTCAGTATCAACAAATGTCAATTCGTCAGATGAATGTAAACTGTCGGACTCGTTTGACAGATTTTTATTAGCTGAGGGGAGTATTCTTGGCCCTTTATTGCAATATGTGTAAGCCCTTTGTAATGTTTGGCTATTAATATTAAATTGAAACTTGGCGGTATGGCCTATCCGCCTGCGTTGTTTTCGAACTATACTTCGTAACAGTCTGTTACTTGTATTCTGGCGTTCAACCCCTTCATTTCCTAACACAAGTGTCGTCGGCGGTACATTTTTACATGTACTCCACTTTCATACTTCGGTGAGATGGTGCATGTTTGATCTATTTCAATCGCACCGCCTCCTCTGCAACAGGTTTGTAATACAAGGGGTCTGCATTTCAACAGATTTGTAAAGCATCAAATTTGAACGACAACGGATTCGGTAGATTATTCACCGCTCTCACGCAGACCAATGACATGTACACTTGCTGAAAGTGGGCGTTTATCTCTAACCCGTGTAGATGCAATGTTTTTCACCAGCCATACAAGATGCAGGCGGGGATTTGTTGGTGGTACCAGTTCGGCCGCCCAAGTGCAAGCCTTGTAGTTTCAAAATAGTTCGTAGTGCCACTATGTCGGTGGTGTCAGAGCAGGCGCCCAGTTCTCGGGCTTGTAATTTCAAGCACACTTGTAGTGGCTCTATATCGGTGAGTGTTAACCATCGTCAACGCCCTAAGTCTCGCACATGAAGCCAACGGACTCAAGTCAGCGATTTGCGTGTTTCTTACATCTAGCTTGGCTCAGGTGAGGCAAGTTGACAGCGGAGAAAGGCACCAAGATGAGGCTCTGTAAATACAGCCTGGCACTGTACTAGCGAGTGTATACGGTTCAGCAGACTACTAGGAGAAGATAGCAGCGTGTGCGATGATGAGACCGGGTTTTTGTCGCAAACACCCGTACAGATAGCCATGTGTAGTGTTTGCAGCTCCTTGCAGTGAAATATACTCTCAGAGTATTTAGCCACGCACAGTGCGCTTTTGGGCAGATATCGTGAATCTCAATGTCAATCTGTGCAGGCTGACGTACGATGCAACCGGATTTATTTCTGAAATTTTAGTACTCAATGGGTCTATACTGGCTAGTCGTCCCCAGTGTGATATCTCGAGTGTCCAGTGCCGGAAACGAGAATACTGGACCGCTGTCGGCATCGACTGTTGAACTCGTTTAAAGTACCCCAGGGTGATAGCGGACCAATAGAGACCATATCTGTTTCGGAAGTGTTGTATGTATGAATTGCATTACAGACAGATAGCAGAAAAATATCAGTAAACATTGATCCACTGAAAGTGATAAGTGCCGAGTGCCGGAAAACACGAGAAAAGGCTGATATTCCTTACCTTATCACGTGCGATGACTTTTAAGTGACGCAGATGTGAAAGACTTGGCAGTAGGTTGATACCGTGTGTTTGTAGGCTCTTACTCGTATCTAGTTTTAGTTTAATACGGACTTGCCATGATTTGAGGATATCTATATCGACATTGGGAAAATCGGATAAAGTCAGCATACACATTGCATTTATGTTTTTGAACGAGCTGAAATCTCCCCACATCTCCGTAAAAGGTTACTTTTGTCACCATTCAGCCACCAGAGTGTATATTCTGTGACACGTAGAGGCAGTTCCAGAACATCTCGGTGGAGGTGTCGAATTGTTTTTGACCACGCGGGCGCATCAAGCCGGACCATATCCATTGTGTTAATCTTTATGATTCGCCTCGGATATGAAAGTGTAGGCGTATGTGGCACCTGTGTGCTGCGATGGGCGCAATCTGTCAAATTTGTCTTCGATTGAACGGTAGAACCCGTAGATTCGATAGAATACATTTCAGAACACATTCATGTTAACTCAAGGCCATCGAGCGATGTGCATTTTCAATACTTATGAAAAGATCATACAAGGTAGCTTTGTTGACGCAAATGAACGTGATACAGAACGACGCTCAGAAAAAGCTATATTGCCATTTTCACGCTGAAAGATATCTGAAATCACGGAAATATATAGAATGCGCATCATGTGAAATACACGCATGCAAGCACTTGTGCGTGTACTTATATGTTGATACGTTTGTATAATTACGCTGACTGGGCATCAGCGAATGTAGTTTCATGGACAGATATCTAAGACTGCAAGTGCGTACGCATCATATACAGGCATTGACAGGCATATGGATACGAACACTCTTAGTGTACAATGCGCAGTGCGATAAAAACAAGCCTTCGACGTTTGTGGTTTCAGCTAATTGACATAATTGGAGGTTGCCGTCGCAGTACTTATAGCGCTTACAATAATAAAGTCTTTCATGGTTTTTTGGGCAAAGTGGATCCGTCGATATACCGCCAACAAGATAGAATCCCAAGTAAGGTGCGTGAAAAACAGAATAAGTGTCACATTGATTAGTTAATCAATGTTGGGGATTTTTCGGATTTTTCGGACAAGAAAATACTTAGAAATCAAGGACCCCTGCACGGCACGCACACGTTACAGCCATAGTCACACACACAGCATGTTACACATAAAAATAACCAAATCAAGCAGTGAAATAACATTGAAATCACATACACACAATAGATAGAATAGCGAGTACAAGGCGGAAGCTCATAGTACTCAATAACAACGTTACAAGTCCCCCATTAAACAAGCAATAGTGTGCTGAATGGAGATCAATGGGCTGTCAATTCGGTTTACTTAGGTTAATTGATTTAAGAAGGAAGATTGCACATACAACTATCATACTAGTTCACACAAAGTGTATAACTAAGAACAGTGACTAAAGCTAGATACAACTTACGGTCTGACTAACAGACAAGACATATAACATCCATTACAAAGGGTAAGCGAGTAATGTACACTAGCAAATTGGAAATCTAATAGACATTTAGGTTTAGAAATCTAAAATAAGAGAACCATCTAAGAACTCTTTAGGGCCTAGTAAGAACACGACGAGACGAAGGTAATCTAGGATTCAATAGTATCAATGACACATGAGGTTGACTCCCACGTCACCCGCGCCTTCACTACCTTCCCCCCCCCAATCGTATACGCTTGTTCTGGTTGCTGTTGGCATTTTCAGATGTCTTCGTTGATGTGTGGATGTTAGTGGATTATTAATAAAGACTCCGGATATGTTTTGTGCGGAAATTAA
>NW_014040056.1:0-796 GCF_001186125.1 Sphaeroforma arctica JP610
AAAGAGGAAACAAAAGAAACAAGTGTGTTGCTTAGAGACGAGTTGTTGTCTTTTGTTGAGTCACTTCAGTCTGAGTCTCTGAGACAGTGACGAGTTGAGACTGGCGAGACATACATACTGAAAGTCTTTTTTATAGAAGGGAATAGTTGTTTAAAAATATATGCACTGTGGAGTGTTTACATAGTCTACCGCGAGAGACCTAAATAAAAGCAGTCTACCGTACACAACTTTGTTTGTTTGTTTTTTAAACAATACAGTAGGACGAAGGCAATCAACTGACTGTTGATTGGACTATTCTGGTTCTGAGATAAATCTATTTGGTATAATAGATTTTGTTTTGCTCTTTGTATTAAAAAACGAACGCGCAAAGTCGCAAACCTGTCGAATTCGTTATTTTACTATTGATTTTTTTTTCTTTTTTTAAACTAAAACAGGATTCCGATTTCAGAGTTCAGGCCCCAGGATAACGTTTTATTTTTAAACCCTAAAAAAGAATTTTCATAAAAGGAATTTTTATAACAAAAGGCATGAGGCCGTACTATTGTAAAATAAACAAGTATTTAAAAATACGGGTGTCCGTCATACATGCACATCTTTTACCTTTGTGGCTGAGATGATGAGATTACATTCCGCAACGATTTAGTCCATCAGCCTCATCAGGGTGAATCTTTTATATAATGAGGACCAATGTTTTAGGGTTTTAGGGGTTTTAGGGTTTAGGGGTTTTTAAACCCTAAACCCTAAAACCCCTAAAACCCTAAAACCCTAAAAAACCCTATGTATATGTATATATATG
>NW_014040056.1:1838-4084 GCF_001186125.1 Sphaeroforma arctica JP610
ATGTATGTATGTATATGTATATGTATATGTGTATATATATGTGTGTTTTTGTCTCTGTGTGATGTGTGAGGTCAGGTGTGAGTGTAGGTGCATATTTGTGCGTATGTAGACTGAACTTTTATATTAAGTGCACATTCTATCCATAGGTATACTATATATTTAGAAATATATAAATGTTTATAGTAAACAACTACAGAAGAAATACATACTGCTCTCGTGACGCATCCACACATACAATGTAACCTTTTCATCTACTTTTATGAATATCCCTTGTCTTTCCACCCATACCCTAATAGTCGCGAGTTCACCTACATATCAGGTTGCAACAGAATACATCCATATACCCCGCCATGTATGTATGCACACATACACAAGCGTACTGGGTCTTCAAGTCTCGATTATCTGGAAGTCAATCATGTACCTACTTCGAGCGCCCGCATCTTGTCTATACGCTAAGCAATAGTCTATGTCAGCCAGCACTATCTGCTTAGCCATGTCCCTAACCCGCTGTCTATTCGCCTCAGTCGCCTTGCCATTGTACACACGCGTGTCTATGAGATCCCCAAACTTAAAATAAAAGCGCTCGTTCGTGAACGGCTTGAACACGCCAATGCCCACGTGTGTCTGAGAGCGGGGGGTCATACCCGCTAGCCGCACAAGCCACTGTATGGGTAGATTAAAGAAGATGTGCACACACTCCTCAGCACCCACCCCGGCGACAGGGACGATGGTGTAGCCGTGTTCGATTGCCAGCGCCGCGAAGCCCTAGATGGATGTGAGCGTGCGTGCAGGGCAGGACAAACAATGGGAATGGACGCTGTAAGCCTAATGACTAAGCAACAACACACACAGGCATCACGTGTGTGCACTCTATGCCTAATGACTAAGCAACACCACACACAGGCATCACGTGTGTGCACTCTAAGCCTAATGACTAAGCAACAACACCCACATGCATCACGTGTGTGCACTCTAAACCTAATGACTAAGCAACAACACACACATGCATCATGTGTGTGCACTCGTATGCCGACGCTCTGTGTGTAGCATGCACGCAGACGTATACACATTGATGACGGGAGGGTGGGCTAAAGATGTGGGTGTTTTGGGTCTGAAGGTCACCAGTCCGACGAAGCACAATACATATATATAACCAAGGAAGGAAAAATGTGTGGATATCCGAGTAGATGTGTACACATATGCATACAACTATACAAGCAATGGGCTATACGTTTTAACGCATCAGATGTGATACCCGAGTAGATGTGTACACATATGCATACAACTATACAAGCGATGATCTATACGTTTTAGCGCATCAGATGTGATACCCGAGCTATACACTGAATTGCCTCGATTCCCACTTTACACTACGTTCAGGTTGCCTTCGGGTAACGCCATATGAACACGAATAGGACGTGAAGTATTTTCCGGGTGGATGATTTATAGTATAGCACCAGTGTATGCTTTAAAGTATAGTGTGGTAGAATCAAGTACATGCAGAAAGGCGCGGGTATGGACATGAGTGTCCCAATAGTTTAGAAGCTCACAGAGCGTTCACAAACGAAGATGATTTATATATTATGGCGTTGTATTGTGTACGTTTGACTGACAACATGTCCACGCACACCTCGCATGCCGTTATAACGCAAACGGTATGTACACAGAAACACATAGTTCATTGCAAATAACACTGAGACGCCGACATTGAATGGTGGGATTCAAACCGACTATATGACCACGTTAACGCAGAGATCATGAGCAATTAGAGAGTAGTACGTGTATCTACAGACGGTGAAACGTTCAGAGAATTAATGACTGAAAGTATACATAATATAACAATCAATACGCACTAATGATATGATCACCAGAAAGAAACAAG
Source organism: Sphaeroforma arctica JP610 (assembly GCF_001186125.1). Classification (NCBI taxonomy): domain Eukaryota; class Ichthyosporea; order Ichthyophonida; genus Sphaeroforma; species Sphaeroforma arctica. The sequence continues at coordinate 3,721 of NW_014040056.1, forward strand.
AAGTCTAGCTATCTATTAGCGTTTTCATGAGCTGCGAATCCGAAATCTACATACTAACATCCCTCGCTGAAAGCATTCGACACAAGTAAATTGTATCCGACAAGAGGTTTATATATATATATATATATATATATTTATATATATATATATATATATGTGTGTGTGTGTGTGTGTGTGTGTGTGTGTGAGTGTGAGTATAACTATATATATATATATATATATATATATATTTATATGTATATATGTATATAAATATATATATATATATATATATATATATATATATATATATATATATATATATATATATATATATATATTATATATATATATATATATATAATATAAATTTTATATTTATAAT
>NW_014040056.1:5623-27761 GCF_001186125.1 Sphaeroforma arctica JP610
AGTGTTAATTTTGTACACTGTTTATGGTTAATTTTTCAAAGCAATCGAGATGTACAAGTTGACACAAAAAGTTAAATAGACCATGTGTTCATTGTGGTATGATGTGCATTCATTCAATATATCGTGACGACATACCGTACGTTCGCCCCAGGTTAGAATATATTTACCAGCATTTCTTAACCTCATAACCTCGTTGGCTCCGCCAGGGTACACAATAATATCATCCTTGTTGCGCATGTGAGCACTAGTGACCTCTCTTGTTCCCAGGATGGCCCCAAAATACACAAGTATCACTTTGTGCGGACAATACCAGTGCATATGATCAGCCAGCCCTCGGGGCCAGCGCCCTGTTCGAAGGTACAGAATAGACATGAAGATGGGTACCTCGAACGCGTATGTTTGATGGTTCATCACGAACATAACAGGCCCGTCATCAGGGATTTTCTGCACATCTAGTACAGATACACCATGGAACTTTAAGTAGGCATCAGCTGTTCGTTGTATCCACATAACCGGTGGTTGGAAAACACTGTCTGGTGAGGCGTCACTGAAGATATAAGCGCAATACTCGAGAAACTTCTGTACGGTAACGATGGGGTGCCAAATCAACAGGCTGAGGTAACGGCAAAGCTGGTTCACGACGCTCATGTTGGCGTAGATGGTTATATGAGGTGTTGATATCCACCGGCACCTATTTATAGACTCTCACTGCAATATCGTAGCTTAGACCCCTCTCTTCCCCTATATTTATATGTAGTCACAAGTGCAATCCTCGATATTCCGTCGTTGTATTTATGTTCCGTAGCCTTGCAAATGAAGCAAGGCTGTGGATAGTCGTTGTATTATTTATGTAGTAGTTGTAGTTGTTGGTATCAACATCCTTGGCCTTGTGCGACGTGCGTCCGGAATTCCGGATTTTAAAAGAATTTATTTACGTGTTCATTTCAGAAGGCCACATCCGGAATTCCGGATAAATAAATGAAAGTTTTTATTATTATAAAACATTGTTTTGTTGTTTTGACCGTTTTCGTCCCGAGTATGTACGAACTCGTCGGCGTCGTCAAGGAGTATAAAAGAGGTTGCGGCGGATGCGCTACCCTACATGCATTAAAAAATGCACTGTCTGATACAGGGTTTAATATGTGATATATTGACAAAAGGAATAGAAGTTGTTCCAGTGTCTGTATCTCCGGCCAACATGTATTTCCCAGATAACGAAGTGTGAAGCTTGCACGGTTCCGTAAAATATAGGCATATACAGATGGACCGAATTAAACCGAGTAGGTTGCATCGTCTTAGACAATACCTTGTAGATATCGAATAAACCAGACATTACCCTGGATATCTTCCTCTCCGATTGTAACGTAATATATTGCATCATACAACGACGTGCTGGTGCAAGTTACATTCGCTTGTAGTCCTCAACTGATTTAAATTCGTCCATACGGCCTATGCAGTGGCAAATGAAAGTTGTTCAACCTTAAATTGGCGTTTGGTTGGTTGAAATGCAATTTGGCTCATTTTAAGGCAACTATTATTGTTCTCTTCTCTGTGAATATTCTAATTTCTTAAATAAATGGTTCTATCAGGTCAATCGTTGCTTTAAAATACATCTTTGGTGGGATCGCTTATGCATAAAGCTGTCATATCCGGCGGCAAAGTATACTGCAGTCAAGGGTATGATGGAGACGTGAAACAAAGGTAGATTACATATCTGTCATTGCCTTCTACCGTTATTTTTTTTAACTTAGTTCAGGTACAGCTTTTTCTTCAGTATTGGGCACGTATTGTCTATAGTCTATTGGTCCAGCATATATCAATACTGCCCTTTGTCGAATATGGTCGACATTAGGGAACCCTATATTGAGGCAAATCGAAACGGCTCAATCCAGGTACATTTTGTCTATGTTAAAAACACGGCCCTCTGGATTGAGTCTCTAAGGAAAAGTTACATTGTATAAGAAAAAGTTATATCGTATCAGAAAAGTTACATCGTATCAGAGAGAATGACATTATTCAAGAGACATAATCCAGAGGACCACGATCAAAGGCGTGATATAGTTCAGAATGGCAAAGGTGCGAAGGTCCACAGGTGAATTTGTATTTTATGTTGAGACAGATGTGTAGTAAATGCCAAATTCCTGTTGGATTTACATATTCATTTTCGGCAGGGCGTGTGGCAGTTTGAAAGAATATTTAGTGTTTTTGTATACAGGCCCTCGTAGGTATCACTGCTCCCTCTCGAGAGTTTTTATAAAGAGAGAGAGAGAGAGATAATTATCGCTCGGGGTGAAAGTGAAACATGATGGATTCTTCCCAAAGGAAGGAAGTTATAATAAATAGCCTAAACATAAGATATATGGGTCTCCATTTGTTTTTTGCTTTTTTTATAAATAAAATCAGTTTAACGTCCTGTAAACGTTTGTTAATTTTAAGAGGCTATGACACTGTACATAAATATTTATAACTGAAAGCGTTAGCTAGAAGTCCCTTCCAAACTTTATTGCTGGGATTTGTGTCACGCTTTTTGACCATATATGGTCATCGGTTTAACGGTATCGTATCGCGTTTTAAGCGGGAAATGAAACCGTTGGATCGTAAAACTTCTGTTTGGTTTGGTTGTTTTTTTTAAAAGCAAACAAAAACAATTATGAAGTGCTGTAGTTTTATTAAAAACAATTAAGTGCTAGATTCTTTCAATATTTTAGAAAAGACAGAAATTATACTTGCACTAAAAAATAGATATTTTAAATGGCACTAAAAATCTGAACCACAAAACCAGAAATTAAGTGCACAAAAGGAGATATTTCAGCCCAAACCTTGAAAATTTGAAATCTGAACGAAACCTTAACGGAAGACGAAGCCCCCCCCCCTTCCCCCCCACGCATTAGAAATCTGAACAGAAACCTTAACGGAAATTAATATCTATTTTGAGGCGGGGGGGCTTCGCCACCCCCCCCCCCCCGCCCGCCCCCCGCCTCCAATTTTTACGAATCAGGCCGATTAACGTTAAGAATTTTAACGATTCGCGTGGACGATTATTAGAATTTAACGATTAACGTCAGCCCAACCCCCCCCACCCCCAGTTCATTACGCGTATTCAGTTGTGTCGATTAAATTTTACGAATCCGCCGGGGACGATTAACAGAAAGAATTTTAATTCAACGATTAACGTAAATACATAGAATTTAAATCCAGGACCGAGTCGTAACGGCCTTTGTAAAATTTGTAAAATCACAACATTAAGTTCAGAGAATGTCCAATTATCGGACAAACTGTTTAAAACACGATGAAATCTGACACTGATTATTATACCCCCAGATGGCATATATCATTGCTCGATGCTAGAAGGTGATAGATACCTTTTGCGAACGCTGCTTACCACTTCATCTTACCAGTTCATAGTACTAGCGTAGTGGGAATGAATGCTAATCACCTATATGGATTCTATGTATGCTTATACCTTTACATATTATAGCTTATAGTGAAATTGGATATACGGTTAAGCTTGAGCATTGATAATCATAACTTGGTATCACCCAGATAAAAATACTCTAAATGATAACTTTAATACAACGGCAAATACTCAACGTCAGTATCTATTTTATACACAGAACAATATCTATTGATATTAGCATGTTTGCTTTACGGTGCGAGTAAGTATAATAACCTAGCGTAGTGTTGCAGTAACTAGATAAGCGCTCGCGATGTTCAATACATTTTTACAACCATGCTACTGGTTTTAGGCTGGTACTTGAAAATCACCCTAACAATCTGTAAAATGAATGCCTTATGTATACCTCACAGTTCATATGACACAAAATACAATCTAACATCTCATAGGTCATATAACTATCACAAGTTTCTGAAAAAAATGTGCAAAATTCAAGTAAACTTCGAAAATCGACTAATTATACCCAGATGTATTCACTAATGAAAAATAGTCCAGTTGTGTCTTGTTGACTCGAGTGTAGTAGTGGCAACTCGAGTATACTCGTCAAAACTCGCGAAAGTTGCGAAAGTCGCGAAAGTCGCGAACTTCAGCGGAAGAATACAGGGACTATCTGCAGGTTAGAAAAATCCCCACCGTGTACAGTACCATATTGGGGTGCTCTATGGACCTACGGTGGAGAATTTCGAAATTATAATTCTATCAGCAGCTATTTGGCACTGAAGTTTCGCGATTTGACGCGAAATCCCGCGAATTCCCAGTTTTCACAACCAAATAACAGCCGATAGAGTTGAAATTTCAAAATTTCCTTTTCAAAATTTCCTACCGCAGATCCAAAGGGCTCCCAAATATAATACTTCACACGGTGGGGATTATTCTCATAATGCTTAGGGTTTCTGTAACCCTCCGCTGAAGTCGTGATTTTCGCAACTTTTCACGACTGTTCGCGAGTTTCGCGAGTTTCGCAACTTTGCACGACTATTTACACTTGAGTCTTGTCACAAGAGTGAACTGGACTATCATTGTACTTCTGGGTATATTAAGTCGATTTGCGAGATTTTATTGAATATTGCGTACTTTCTACACAGTTGTAACAATTTTGATCCCTGAGCTGATCGGGATGAGATCAAGTATGTGTTTATTACTCGTCAATACGAACAGTTCGATCTATTTAATGATCAATGGAATGTATTTGTTAATATACATTTGGGTCAACCTCTATAGTAAAATCCCCGCCGGTCTTGAGGTTTATGTGAACTGATTCTCTCTAATTGGACATTCTTTGAATTGTGGGGGTTTTTTTTTGGAAATTTAAGAAGCTTACGGCTAGCTCCAGGAAAGATTAACCCTATTTTTTTCCCGATCCAATTCATAGCCTTCTGAAAATTAAACAGAAGGCTATGTCCAATTTCATACTTCTCTTTACTATCGTACTCCACCCATCCGTTTCTTTCCTCCCTGTCTACGCTTTTAAGTCCCCTTGTCGGAGACATGTTTTATGTGTAAAACTAGTTGCAAGAAAAAACAAATCTTTTTATACATGTGGCTGGTGTCAGTGTGTGTCAGAGTGTCACTGTCACACTACCTTGTGACTTGTCTCAACGAGTTGTGACTTGTGACTTGTGATTCAGTTGTGAGTTCAAACCATTTTTTTTATTAAAATATACCATCTCCTCTTTATTTTTATTTATTTACCGCAAAAGTTTTCGAGTATTTACCGTAGGCGACCGTCACGTCGTCACCGAATTCACGGACGTAGTCATAGTTTTAGAATTGACCAATCATATCTCGTCAATATATAAATAGTACACGATTTAACTCTTTGTGTTATATACATAAACTGAGACGGACTACCAGTTTTAATTCTTACCCCTAACTTAGGACTTTCGAGTGTCGACCAAAAACTGTAGTTTACGACATATTTTACGACATAATCCTATATTCCTTAGAATCAATGATTGAAGTTTCAACCCCGAATAGTCATTGGCGAATGGAGATTGGAGAGGGGTGTTTGTTTTCATCCCAATATTTCGCCGAAATCAGGAAACCTGTCAAACTAGTCTGTGTAAATACTCTCTTGTGTGTAGTATGTGCCTGTGTGGTGATGAAAGGAATTATGTAGGTGACGAAGAACTGACGAGCTATTCTATACTTTCTAAATATAGAGAAGCTCTCTTGTCGCTTCGGTTAGACTTGGATACGTACACAATCCTGCACACTCGTTGTACGTTACAGGTCTCAGACACACGCTAAGACACCCGGAGACTCGCGTTGAGTTCAGCATATTCGGTTCTTCATCATTAATACCGCATACAGCTAGCCAACCATGAATCTAAGGAAATTTTCTGCGATTGCTCTGGCATCGCTTGTGCACTGCGTGACTGCTGAAGAAATCCAGGCTGTTGGTGGTGCTGAGCCGGCAGTACAGGTATGCGGGATTGCAATAGTAGTATGGTTAGAGAAGTTATCTACGATTGGTTTTAGCATAGGGCAACGAGTGTCTTTGTTCACTATCGTTGTACTCGAAGACTTACAAACAACAACAGAACATTACTGGCATACCAATATTACCACATATTCACACCAGTTCACATCTGTGAAACTAAGTGTATATAAAAATATAAGTATATACATAACTCTTATATATAAATACTATATATACATATATATATGTGTGTGTGTGTGTGTGTGTGTATATATATGCATATGCATATTATATATATATATATATATGTGTGTGTGTGTGTGTGTGTGTTTGTGTGTATATATATATATGCATATTAAACATATATATATGTGTGTGTATGTGTGTGTGTGTGTGTTTTATGTTTACGTATGTATGGATGTATATATGTGCGTGTGTGTGTGTGTGTGTGTGTGTTATGTGTACGTATGTATGGATGTATATATATATATATTCGTCTGTGCAAATTTATATGCTTGTGTCTAATTCTGGGTCTGGGTCTTTGGGTGTGTGTGTGTGTACGTATGTGTCCGTATGTGTGTGTACGTATGTGTGTGTGTACGTATGTGTACGTATGTGTGTGTTTTATATATGTAAATATATATATGTACATATGTACATATGTGTGTGTACACGTAGAATGTGTGTCTGTGTGTACTTGTATATATGTGTATGTATATATGTATTTATATATATATATATATATATGTATGTATGTATGTATGTATGTATGTACTTATATGTATATATATATATATGTATATATATATATATATGTATACATATATATATTGTATTTATATGCAATTATATGTATATGTATTTATATATATATAATATTTTTATATAAATATACATATTATATATATATATATATTATAGTATATATACATATATATATATATATATATATATATATATATATATATATATATATGTATATATATATATATAGAATCATAATGATAGTTATAATCATTATTATGAATATAATACTGTAGTTATATCAGTAGATTAATATGAAGAATGTGTACACGTATTCATAAATATGGTTCATAAAATATGTTATATGTTTGTACGTAAATACATATGCGTTTAGTTTACATAAACATATACACATACACATACGCATTTTTGTATACATAAGAATTCAACCTTTCATATTTCATAATTACAACTGTATGTGTATCTAGTTTTTTTTCATATATATACGTTTTATGTATTTATAAACAGTATTTGTATTTAAAATCTATTTTTGGTCATGGTCATCGACATGTATATACGCACAGACATACCTTGTCCGTTACCTGGTATCTATATTGCTGATATCCAATTGATATTGATATATCTGCGAATACATATCGACCTGTGTTGATGGTATCTTGGTTGTGAGTAAGCGAGTGCCCAGTAGGTCACCATCTAACCTGATACATCTCCCGCATACACATACACACACCCTGCACGCACATGCGCCCACAGGCATATGTGTTTATATACCTACCACACATCGATCCAAATCCATCCTATCAACCCCCAATCAGTTGAAACATACACTAAGCTAAAGAGTACCTTACACACGCTAAGCTATTGCGTGTCTTTCTTCTTTCCCATGGTGCCTCAGGCTCATGGCCCTGTGGATCTGAATGCCGAAAACTTCCAACAACATCTGGACAAGTACGAATACACCCTCGTGGCCTTTGGCGCTCCCTGGTGTCCGTACTCTAATGCTTTGCAGCCGGTGTTGGCGCAGTTGTCACAGGTACCGACATATACGTATAGATACATATAAATATATATCGACATATACGTATAGATACATATAAATATATATCGACATGTACGTAAAGATGCATATAAATATATATCGACATATACGTGTAGATACAAATAAATATATATCGACATATATGTATATATGCATATAAATATATATCGACATATACGTATAGATACATATAAATATATGTTTATATGTATGTATAAATATATATAAATATACGTTTATATGTATGTATGTTCTGCTTCACTGGATCTCTCTCGCTGTTCCATATTATTCTCGCCTGATAACGGCCCCAGAGGACCATCACTAAATAAACACATACACTTACTCACCCCACCGTCTGTCTATACCTCTCACCACCCACAGGTGACTCAGGAACAGACTAACTTCGCTGTAGGGCGCGTCAACTGTGACGACCAGAAAGCAGTGTGTCAGCACAACCAGATCACCAAGTACCCCACCATCAAGTTCATTCAGGAGGGTATCACACGACCTCAGGAGTACAGGAGTGCGCGAACGGTCGGGGCTTTACAGGTGTGTGTGTGTGCTGTGCGTGCATAAGATGGTGGGTGTATGATTTATACTACTTGTAATGCGTATTTATGTATTGCGAGATTGATATTTCGTGCTAGGAAGAGCAATTGGTTTAATTGTGGATGTGTATGAAGTTGGTAATAAGGGTTATTTAATCCTGGGCCTAGATATGTATTGTGTTTACTTGGTCCTTTGAATTGGATACCACCTGTGTTCACGAAAAGTCTACTTAAAGTTCGACCCTGGGCCGATCACTATATGTATATATATATATATATATATATATAATACATATCCATATATATATATAAGTCTGTTCAGGAGAGCGTTCAAAGGCTCCAGTGCGCAGTTTAGTGACTGGATTGCTCTTTGTCCTCATTTTCGAATGTGCGGTGCACTTATACACCCTCATTTGGAAACTGCACTGCTGCATATGCATCAGTAGCTACTTCCTGCGTATGTATGTATGAATATATATAACTATATATATATATACACTGATTCCTTGTGTACACACATATATCAAACCCTGAACCCTAACCCCCGAACAGACATACATTAAGAAAGAGATGGAGCCTGTGGTGGCCCCACTAGGCAACTTGGACGTTGATACGCACTTAGCAGAGAACAAAGCCAAGAAGGTAGTGATTGCAAAGTTTAGACATGGGCGAGACACGGGCGACTTCAAGGCGTTCGATAACATGGCCAAGACACTCAGGGGGCACTGCCAGTTCTACCACACAGATCAGGACCATCACTTCGAGGGTGAGTGGATGGGGTGTACACACCAGAATTAGAGTATATATTGTTATATATATATATATATATATATGTTGTCCTATTGTTAAAACTGTGATATTGTTATATAAGCATGGACAAGTTTACCCTCTTTACCTTGTTTGTATATATATATTCCAGGCTTTACACGTCCGGATGTATATCATTGATGGTACACACGCTCATACTTTTTACATATCCTTGTAACCTCATCAGGCACCTATTCGTCTTCATCAGCCCACATATCCTGATACGCGAATGCGAATCAAATGTGATTGTGTATCCACCTTCACATACACGACACATATGTCAGGTAACCTAAACCCAATCCCTAAAACCCACCATATACCCCAAACCCCAATATTAGGTGCGGTGGGCAACCGATTGATTGTCCTGAAGAAACATGACGACCATGAAATGTATCCCGACCAGAACCCCGACGCAGAAGTACTAGACGACACAACTACCGCACACCTCAACGAGTGGCTGCAAGCACAGTGCAAGCCACTGATTGACGAGCTCACTTTCGAGAATAGCGAGGCCCTGGTACGTTGGCGTCCGTGTGTGTGTGTGTAAGTATGTATATGTATGCGTATAATATATATATATATATATTATGTGTGTGTGTAGGTACGTATGTTTATGCGTAATATATGTCATATGTATGTTTGTGTGTGTGTGCTTATGTGCGTATGTGTTTGTTTGCGTTGAATGACATGAACGGTACAACCCACGAGAGTGACATTTGTACTATATATATATATATAGACATTACATGGTTCAGCGTCGTACATTTCCTATTATATAGCCCATTGTTCTGATATCATGGCTTTGTGTTGCTGCAGGTGGAGGAAGGGAAACCGTTGATGATACTGTTCACTAAGCCAGACGATAGCGAGAGCCGAGAGATTTTCAAGAAGGCTGTGCGTGACCTAGTTGCGCACGAAGCTTCACGGTACTGCAAAGACTTGTGCGTATGCATGTTCGCTCTGTATTGCGTGGATGAGTGATGTGCTTGTAGTACTTACTTCTGTATCCATGTCGCGTTGTATTTATTTGGTATATTTATGTGAATATTTGTATTTTTGTTTGTTGTATGTATGTAGGTAGGTAGGTAGATATATGAATTTGTTTACGTTCTATTTGCAGATTGGCTTCTATACACATTCACGCATATGTACACCTACATAACTATAAACACATGTGCATTCATACACACCTTAACCACCAGTGTTGTACGTCCACACACAGCCAACCAGTGTATCATACCTACACCCATGAACCCATCTACACCCAAGCCTTACGCATACTATGTATACGCCCACCTATCCCCTTCTCCACACCCATCGCCAATCCATCCCCATCTCCGTCTGCGCAGTGTCAAGTTCCTGGTGGCCGATGGCACGCAGTTTAAGCACCCGCTACAGCACATCTCTAAGACCATGGATGATCTGCCTGTGCTAGCCGTAGACTCGTTCAAGCACATGTATGACTTCGGCGACTTCCGGGACCTGCAGCACTCGGGGCGTATCCAGACGTTCATCAACAATCTATTCAACAACCAGCTGCATGAGCGCTTCCACCACGGGGACATGACGGCCAAGGTAAGCGTATGCAAAGCATGGACGAACGACCCGTGAAGCCCTGAGCGTGCTATAGACGGGTGTGTGGAGGTGCAGGTGTATGCAGGCGGGGTGCTGGCTGTTATTTGTAGGTATCGTCGCGTGTGGTTGTCATGTTGACGCGGGCTGCATGGGGAGTGGACGCTGATGGGCAGGTTTGCTATATGGAACAATGCACTGGCGCTTTCCATTGACCTTCCCATAGTATCATATATTCAATCCACACATGCTTGTACTGTAGCTGTTGCCATTGACCTTCCCTGTAGTTGTTCCTATTGGTTTCCTACATCCCTCGTCGCATCTACGCTGTGCTTGCGTTGGCTGTGTACGTGTTGAACGTTTATAACGCTGACTCCCTCGTTGTATGTGTGATCATATTTTTCCAATTATCGTGCATGTGTTTGTGGGGATGATCATACTTTTCAATTATCATGCATGTGTATGTGGGGATTATCATGAATTTTCATGCAGGTGTATGTGGGTATTCTCATACTTTTATATTATCATGCATGTGTATGTGGGGATGATCATACTTTTCCAATTATCATGAATGTGTATGTGGGTATTCTCATACTTTTCTATTATCATGCATCTGTATGTGGGGATGATCATACTTTTCCAATTATCATGAATGTGTATGTGGGTATTCTCATACTTATCTATTATCATGCATGTGTATGTGGGGATGACCATACTTTTCCAATTATCATGTATGTGTATGTGGGGATGATCATACTTCTCCAATTATCATGCATGTGTATGTGGGTATTCTCATACTTATCTATTATCATGCATTTGTATGTGGGTATTCTCATACTTTTCTATTATCATGCATGTGTGTGTGGGGATTCTCATACGTTGCTATTTGTGTGCAGACGTGCATGTGGCGACAGACTGGCGGGTGTATAGCCGATGGGCCGCGTGAGGTACACGCGGACAAGAAGTGTGACGCTGTACTAGACGCCAAGACATCAGGTGTGTAGTAGGCAGGCCTATAACGATGAACATCAGAGGTGTACATAGTAGGTAGCCATTTACAGTTATAACCCATGCAGGCCTTTTCAGATTGAATCGCCTACCAAAGGCTCTACTTGTTTACATGTCTGAGCTACCTTCAGCGTTTGCGCCCATGGGCCTTGGCTGCGTTCTCGAGGTCTCCCTAACAGTGATATATACATGTGTATTTAGGGTTTTGGATATATATGTGTGTGTGTTTGTTCTGTCTGAGGCTGTGCTATCGTCTTAAAGTAGACGGGGGAACCACGTTAAAGTGTAACGCGATGACTTGTCTGCTTCTTCATGAATGAAGACGATGCTATTACATTCACAAGTCATGAACACAGACACTGTTATTACTTTAAGGTGTTCTCCATCTGACTGTCACTAACTGTCGTTCCCATATATCTGCAGGTTTCTGCGAGTGTGGTGTGGAGCACTTTGGCGTTGTGCTGCGGATGGACTGTGGCCATGAAAAGACCACGTGCGAAGAAAAGTGTCAGAAAGCGGTGAGTCGCCTGTTCAGCATACTATGACTGTGTCTGTGTCTCCGATGAGTCGGCGTAGTGTGTTGAAGAGTGGATAGATGCTTTGCTGTGGAATTGTGTGGGGGGGGTTGGTACACATTTGTACTGCTGTGTCTGGACGCGCCTCAGTTATGGATAAGTACATTTATAACTATTGTAAGTTCAAGATGTCAATAGTATTTGGATACTTTCTCAATGGTATTTAAATCCTTTTTAAATAGTATTTGAATACTTTCTTAAATAGCATTGGAGTCCACTTTGGGCGTTCTCGCGGCATAGTGCGTGCGGGAGACCATTGCTCATCTCTCCGTCTGTGTAATCCTGTAGTACGCATCCGGTACCTTTCCACTTACACCGCAAAACAATTCACATCAATTAAATGCGTATGTGAGTGTATTACTATTTCTACTGTCTCTTACGTACACATCTGTCAATTTATATCAATCACATGCGTATGTGAGTGTATTACTATTTATACTATCTCCTACGTACACATCTGTCAATTTATATCAATCACATGCGTATGTGAGTGTATTACTATTTATACCATCTCCTACATACACGTCTGTCAATTTATAACAAGCACATGCGTATGTGAGTGTATTACTATTTATACCATCTCCGACATACACGTCTGTCAATTCATACCAATTAAATGCGTATGTGAGTGTATTGCTATTTTACTTTACATACACATCTGTCAATCCAGATCAATCACATACGTATATGAGTGTGCGTGTACTGCTATTTATACTATCTCATACTTACATGTACATCCCCACATGTATATACTCATATCCTCATCACTTTGTCCGGACATTGCAGCACGAAGACAGTCGCAATGAGCGTCTTGCGCAGTGCATGTTCAAACAGACGGCCAAGTGCGACCCCGATGGCCCAGCAGAAGTCAACGAAGACAAAGACTGTCTCACCATCATCCACCACGGCACCTCAGGTGAGTAGGGTGTTTTCGCATGCATTTGTAATTTGTATGCGTGTATGTGTGTGTGTTCATGTATATATATATGTACATCTATGTCTATATATATATATATATATGTATAAAATATCTATCTATACATTTATGAATGTATATATATCTATTTATATCTATCTGTCTATATATATATGTGTGTGTGTGTGTACTATATATATGTATATGTAAATATGTTTATGCTTGTTACTTTTGTTTTTGCTTGATATGTGGTGTGTATCCTCCGAACGGTGTATTTTCTCTGCACACCAAATCGTACCGGGCAGGTTGGTTGCTCGACTGGCATGTGCATACTATGCTTACTCCTGGTATTTCAGTAAACGTTAAGTCTATTCTCACCGTAAGTGTATCATAAGCCTATCATTTTCGTATTGTGTATATCCTCTCAAGCCTCGCCTCACCACGGCATCTCTTCGTACGCAGCCTGTATTCCCTCTCTAAGCCGCTGTCTGTATTAACTCGCCCCTGTTTGTGTGGTAGGTCGCTGTGAGTGCTCACCCACTGGGCCTGTGCTCAAGTACACGTGCAAGCACGACCACTTCACGTGCAAGGACGTGTGCATGAAGGAGATGGCTCGCCTCGAGCACGAGATCACCGGAGACATCAAAGAGGGCCTGGCGGTGGACAAGGTAAGGGCATAACCCTAAATCAACCCCTAAATGACCATATATGGAATACAATCCTAGCATTATTATGCCTGGTTGGTTTTTTGGGGGGGGGGTATATATACTCCGGTTGTATGAGGGTGTGTGATTGTTTGATACTCTGGTAGTACTAGGGTATGTGATTGTATAGTGGCATCCGTTAGAGTGCTGCTGCTGTCGGCGTTGTGTGGTGTGCTTGAAGGACGTTCGGCATTTGGCGCAACATCGTGAAGCTGTCAGGAGAATGTGAGAATACGCGACATGCCACGCGCTGTTGTGACGACATTTTTGATTTGGGCCTGTGTTGGGAGTATATATTTATGTTTGGTTGTAGAATGTATTTACGTTTGGTTGTAGTATATATTTATGTTTGGTTGTAGTATATATTTATGTTGAGTTGTAGCATATATTTATGTTGGGTTGTAGTATATATTCGCTGCATGGACGATTGATCTCTTAGTTCATGCACGTGTTAGTGCTCGACTTTAACTCGTGAGATGTTAAGTCGAGATCATAGTAGCTAGCGTAGCAGTATACCTGTTGATTGCTAACTCTGTATATCGCTCCCCTATAGGCCTTGACCGGGAATGCGCACGAGTATCAGAAAGGTCTGGTCGAGGATATGAAGAAGAACCACGCCGAGGCTGCTGCTGCTTGTATGTCGTGATACCTGTCATTGTATATTGATATATAGTTGTATCAAGGCATAAATGTATATATATGTGTGTCTTATGTATACAATTATATATTGATATATATATATATATATATATACCTTTGACTCACTTCTATTTGTTTGTATTATGGAGTGTGGTTTAATTCAACTCAGATATTTCATAATGGTGGTAGCCATCTCTGAAGGTTTGGGCGCGATATCTATCTGAAGTAAATGCCAAATGCACTTAGGTTTTTTTTGTGCACGTACAGATAGTCCCACATGTACGTATTTCTGATGGCGAATGTAGTGACTTGCAGGCGCATACTATGTCTACCCGCTAGTGCAATGTCATGTATATATTCATAAATAACAAAACCTGTCATCAAAAGAGTGACATCAAGCTACGATTCTACATATGGTGCGACATATGCATCAGTACTTGTCAGCGATACCTTTGATTCAATGACACTAGCGTTAGCAGCCAGAAAGGTATACAGCCCCTCTGGCACCCACGTTGCAGTACTACATACAATAGCTATGTACCTACCCATCTCATGATGATTCAGATTGAAGGCCTAAATGTGCCTTTCATTATTAGGTTTCTTTGTCTGCGACTACGCTTTAACACAGTTCTCAGCTTGTGCTCGATTTTCTCACACCCCATGTTGCAGCCGCCTTGCGGCCTTTCTTGTATATCTTGCCTACCATATTAAGTTAGTATGTATATCAGTCCTTGGGTCATGTGATATTCACAGACAGTAGCCTTATGCAGTTACCATCGTTGTGCTAATCTGTATCGTGGATTTGTATCTCATGTACAGCCGAGAAGCAAAATAACGCACAGCGTGCGATGGATGCCGAACCCGAGGGTGAATCCCAATTTGAAAAGCTGGGCCCGAGCAAGCGGCGATATTCGTTTGTGGGAAATCGTGATGAGTTGTAGTTCTCTCGCCGTCTGTTTTGTCGGTGCAGAAGTACCGCGTGAGGTAGAGATTTTGATAGTGAATAGGATATGTATACGTTTTGACAGGCGCTCTGGGTAGTGTTCTGTCGGAAATAAAGTGCAAGTAATACGCAAGTTGCAATTGGTGAGATCGTTTAATCTGCTATACAGTACATAGTGGGGTACTGCGCGTAAGCCTGTACGATTTACCGTCTTCTCATTAGTAAATATACTATGGATTCGGATTTGCTTGAGATGCGGTCGAATACTACTGGGTCTCAAACAAAGCCAAAAGTAATTTATCAGACGTTATATGCTTGGGGTTAAGTTTGACACAGCGTTAATAATCAATAGTCTCGGAATGTGTGAAACTTCTCGCTCTGAGTCAGTTGGTACAAAACGAGCATCCGCCCTGCATGTTGCGTTTTGGCGCCATCTATGCTACAACCTGTTGTGACTGCATTATCTCACAGCTTCTTCAGATATCGTCGATATCTTAGCTTAAAATTCAGGACGTAATGGTCAGCTATGTATAAAAATCCTAAAGCTTTAAAAGACTTTTATCTGGGGGACTGCTGTGTGTAAGTGGATACCTTGCTAGTGACTTTGGTTACCTTGGTGGTGATGTTTGGGCGGGCGTATTTTTTGTGCAGCAAAAGCAGAACCTGTATCTCTCATCACCATGCGTCATGACTTCTTCGGCCTGGCTGGATTACGGTGAGATGATGACGTCTCGTTTCAATTTCCTCCCAGTAAAGAAAAAGCGGAGTCAGATCCCTCAAAATTTAGCCGGGGGGGAAACGAAATTCTTTCTAGCAATTGAATGGTTTGGTTTACCAATTGAGTCAATCATAGCAATTCACTTGTGAAGAAGAAAGTAAAATCAGATCTCATATTTGGCCAAGAAGGTAGAAGTAAGTAAAACGAATAGAAATATAAAGCTCTTTGCAGCAATTGCACGCGAGGGTTTATCGCACTCGGTTCGAGTACCGCAAATATTATGTCTAACTACAATTTGTATTATTTGAATATTTGTACCATTCAACCACTACCACAAATATGAAGAAAAAAAACAAACTCGAAAGTAACAGAAGGTTGCAGGAGCTCGTGATTGGTATGACGGAGAGATAATTGGCGTGATACTGATGCATTTTGATTTTGAAGGTCAACACACAAGCAGTCCTGTCGTTCGCTACATTTGATTAGTTGATTGTGATACGATATCTCATTGAACCGTTAAGCCGAGCACCTCTACGAGAGATTCTTTTCTTCAGATCTGTGTTATTCCGTCCTAAAGTTGAGCATTGACGCAGCCAATTTGAATTTAATCAATATCTTCCTTCTCTACCAGAGCCGGGATTCTGCTTAGTCGAACAGTCCTACATCATGTGTAAAAATTCAGATAGAAAACTTGCAAAACAACTTTTGTTAGTCGATTACAAATCGTATAAATCGGGACCACGCGCACAAATTAAACTAAACCACCACCGATATTTTTAACACTCCTCATTTAAAAAAGAAAACATCTCGTAACTGGGCTCCAATTTATGGCACAACACTTCTAGAAGGACTTCAATAGGGCAGCTAGAAAACAGCATCGATACGACTAATAAAATATGAAGTAGATCAGTTTTTATGCAAAAAAAAAAAACTTCCAGAGGTTACCTAAAATTACAAGGGTACCTAGAATTACAGGTTACCTAGAATTACAGTGAGAATTCAAGTATGTGACTTTCATAGCTTCACTAGTGCGTTGCACATATAATAATCACACATCAAAATACCGATTAATTAAGTTTACATGGCAAGATATAATACGTTATAAACAAACCCAGAACTGTGTGTTGGGCAATAGAATTCATCCGCGGTGATTCATTGAACAGCACAGGGCATTTCATTGTACCTTTACTATCTAAAAGACCAATAAGAAAGTGGAGAGCGAATGCTGATCCACATGTTGAGAGCGATTGCAAATACTATAACAGTATACTGTTGCTACACAAGGTGAGAGCGAAAAAATATACTGAAACAGAAAACCGTGGATCTCGTAGCAGCATACAATCACTTGGAAGGATAACGGGGTGATTTCAGTCTTTGTAATCGAAAGATATAGTCAATGGGCAGTGGCCCATGATGAACACAATATGCCGGCGGGTGGGCCTTTTGTATACAACAGCACTCGAGGTAGGTGGTTTATTGCGGATAGGCAGTCGGATGTCGTGCATGAACATTTTCGTTATCGCACAAGGGGTTATTGGGAGCTTCGGCGCTGCTCGATTGAGGCAGTGGCTGCATATTGCCCTGCACCGGTGTATCCGGAGGGTCCACCTTCGATGTTTGGTGCTCCTGTATTGGATGGGAGGGTTCCACACCGCCTGTTGGGTTTGCCACAAAAGACTACGTGGGCTCAGGTGTGTGCGGATATCCGACTTCTGGCTGATCGTAAAGGCAAAGTTGAGCACATAATGCTTTTAAGGGTGCTTACCGACCCATCGGTGCGTGACCCGTTGTGTAGTGTTTATAATCATGAATTGGTTACACTCGGTTGTCGCCTTCGGGAGATGCATTTGTCACGAATGCATATACGGGTTTAACGTTGGAGGTTTTAACAAGTGAACTAAACAAAAATGGTATTGCTTCATGTGCATTCATGGCAGCTAAATAAATGAACGCTAAGCCCCACCAACCGGTCTCAACATTTGGATATAGGGGGGCAAATACCAACCAAACAAACAGTGCGACATATCAAGCGAAACACTTGAAGGGGGGGCCTACTCACCCACCTCGGTCTCAACAGGCCGCACAAGGGGGAACTCTTATGCACATAACACTAATACAGCGAGTACCACTCGTTATACTACTCCCCCGAGAAGGGCGAGATCTTCGTATGACCCCTCCAGGGGTCGCTCATATATGCCCAATAGAGCATATGAGCCTCGTTTGCGTGCGGCACCGCAGTGTACCACACGCAAGCTACGGCATAAGAGCCCTACGTGCCCTAAGTGTCATACCTGTAATCATACAGGCCATTGGCGATCGGATTGTCCCCAGCAGGTAAATGCTGTGGCGACGACCGGATGACTTGCGGACGCGTGGACGGGACCGGTGAGTCATGCTGTGTGCGAAGATTTAGAGGTGGCCATCTATAATGATACTGGGGGAGGTACCTGCCGTGATGGCTCGCCTTTTTGCGGATCAATACCATTTTTCGGTTGTGGATATTGAACCTGTCAGGTTATGGGGATGATGGGATCATGCCTCTTTCTCACAGCACGGAGGGCACGTTGCTTCTTGAGGTAGTGGACGCCAAAGGGTGGGATACCTACCATGAGATGGCCAAGATTATTTTCTTACTGGTTCCTTGGATTCCACAGTCCTGTGACATTCTGCTTGGACTCGACCAGATGGAGAAAGAACTTCTCGGAACAACGTTGTATTCTCAGTCTGTTATCGCTGGTATTGTGTTCAGATGCTTCGAAGTTAGCGCGTGGAGCTTCTTTGTTTGTGCGTATTCCTTGGGTGATTGTGAGGCATGTGATCAGGGAACTTTCTGACAGCGAGGTCTCAGCCATTGAGTTGGAATCTAAATCAGTTGAGCAATTTGATGAACCGGATCTAAATATAGGTCTTGAAGCCATGTTATTGCAATACTCGGAGATTTCTATTAGGTCTACATGTGCTGTTTCTGAAGGTACCCCGTCTTTGAGGTACCAACCGGTGACTCAGCCAATGAGTGAGACGCGAGTGGATAATGTTATTAAGATCCGGCGCCGGGATGGGACTCAAGGTTTTGGGCTCGTTCTGCGTGAAGTTCTTGATGTCGGCATTACGGTATATGTGTTTGATTGTTTATTCCTAGTACAGTTAATGTCTAGTACATTTAATCGGGCTCAGCGTAATTATGGGACCACTGGCCGCGAATTTGTTGGGTGTGTTTATGCTACAATGGATTAGGGAATTGATACCGTTGCTTCAAGCACGCCCTTTTGTGATCCCACATGCTTTTGATACTCTTTTGTTGAATGGCGATAGGCGATACGGCTGTCGGGTTCCCTCCTCGATCACATACGCAAGGGTGGACGGCAAGATTTTCGGTATGTGATCCCTCAATCATTTTGGTCGGAGGTTGGTCGGGGAGGTCCGCATGCAAATATGTGCCTCGCGGCGGAGCGGTCCTCGGGGATGTGGTGTACAAGGCTCGTGTTCGGAGGATGACGATACTGAGCCCCGAGATCCAGCCCCCCTTGATGATGGACCGCAGGTTGTGTCTTTGGACCGTTCTTGGAAGTGGTCCTCGGCCAAACGATCGCCCTCACCGAGTAAGGTAATGGATCTTGATGATACTTATGGTGCTGGCCCACTGGTAGTTCCTTCTCCTTGTTTAAAAGATTTTGAATATCTTGAGCCTATTGATCTTATGAGTGAGGATCGTGTATCATCGTTTGAGGATCGTATGTGTGATCGTGAAGTTGAGATGGATGATATGATTATCCCGCCTCCTAGTTTGGAACCGGTGGAGGCTAGTACTGTTGTCAAACCTGTTGAACGTTTGGAGTTTGATGCGTGGACACTCTCTAGCCTTGAACAATATGCGTCTGGATCTTAAGCAGGGTTTTGTCGACTTGTCGGTAACTTCTTCTTGTGTTGATTCTCAAGAAGTACCATTGGGTACGGGGGAATTGGTGTATCAGGCTAGTTTGGAACCAGATACCATGGTGGACTTACAGGATGTAGCACCTCGTACTGAAACGCGCCTGGCTCGTACGTTTTTGCCTACTGGTATGTGTTTGGCCATCACCCTTCGACGGACAACCCTTTGTCTACACGTAGATAGAATAAGTCCGTGATTGAACAGGTTAGTTGTGATGTTGTTCCGCGCATTGAGGATTTGGATACGGTTTTGGTAAAAATCGAACGTTTGCAGCCAACATCGGCGCGTCAATTAGTTTCGCCGCAGACAGTGTTACAGGTTGTGTGAAAATATCATTGTGGATACAGTCATCTTTTAACGGACAGGTTGAGGGCTTTTGGTTCAGTCAAAATGTGGTTGGAATCTATCTCGGGCCCTCCTGGTGATTATTATTGCTACATGTGCTGAATGCATCTGGGTCGGCAAGCCGTTTGCATGTAAGAAGGGTCTCCTTCACCAACTGGAACGTGCAAGCACGATTGGGCAACAAATGAATCTGTATCCCCTGGTTTTGTCCGAAGATGAGAGGCTGCTGAACATATTAAGTATGCGCGTCAGGCGCAGAAGCGGACAGCGGATATTAATCGGGTGGATTGTCCGATGTTTGCTGTTGGTCGACAAGTTCTGTACACCCATATGGCCCCTCCTGTGCACAAGTTGGAAAAGGATTGGTTGGGCCCCGCGGTCGCTACGGCTTTGTTGCCGCCATTGGTACATTGCATTCATAATGTGGGCCTTAGCAAAAAGTAAAGCTTAAAGCTTATGTTAAACCCATTGATCAGGAGGAGCAGCTCCCTCGGGGTGATGTTTCGACTTCTGCCGTTGGCTATTATATGTTTTATGATTCCCCTATCCAGGATATTTCGTCACGTGAGCGTCAGGATTTGGGTCGAGCCTTTCGGGTCTACATGCCGGCTATTCGTTCTCAGTATAGCCTCAATGTGGCTTACCAGGAGTGGGTCCGGCTGACGACTCTCTACACACACCAGCGCACGGATGGCTGGAATGCTGACCATGAAGAGTTTTGCTGTCGAAAGGGGAGGAAGTTCCTAATGTTCGGGGCAAATGCTCTACTTTGAAGCGCTTGTACCGTTACGTCAATGATCTGGCGTGCCGTTCCGAGAATTGGCTGAATGGCATTTGAAACACACGAGTGGCCATTTGACGTCTCGTTCTTTGGATCGGGAGGATTAGGAATATAGAGTCGGGACGTGAGGACTAGAGGCGCTGTAGGATTGGGTTTCGATAGTTTGATAGTGGTGGATGCCGACCCCAGTCTTGTTAGTTAGTCCTACGACTTGAGAGCCGCATGCCTTGGGGAGGTTGCAGTAAGGACTGAGTTCGGGTGCTTCTAGAGTAAGGTTGCCCTGTCCTCTTGGACTGGGACTGGACTATGGTCCTTTTGGATTGCACCCACTTATACCTCGTGGGTGAATTGAACGAAGAATAGGTGGATTAGAATTGGACTACAGAGATGACGAGTCAAATGAGTCGACTGTCTTTTGACATCGGTCTTTGTATGAACTACAGGTCTCGAGACAGTCGCTTAATTACTAGGTAATAAAAGCTAGCCACTACTACAGAATGACCTAGCCAACCAACTTAGTACTAGGTTAGATAGTTCAGTCGTTCACCTAATTTACTACCCTTTGTGGCGATGATGTGCATCTGAGAACTTTCTCTGGAGGAATAAATATGGGGTGTCGCCTTGCAAATATGTGGGATAGCGCAATATAAAATGGTATGTAATATGTTCGAAATGTTGATTCATGCAGACCAAATGCACTTCCAGCAGCTGCACTTACACAATACGTCTCACAAACTTCTTCACACAAGATGCAAGTATTGGAATGCCGTCCTTAGTCGTTGTGTCATCGCCAATATTATCACCATCTCCTGTACCCTGTGCACAGGAACCCATAGTGGCTGCCACACGGGTGCGTATACTATAGTTTCGACATGCTCAGTTTGTCAGCCGATCATTGATATACTCTAATACGAGTCGAAATATTGTAATACTAGGTTCACCTGTACGTTTAAGGCAGAAAGCCAGGTTGA